>NC_134688.1:176536944-176836944 GCF_050947455.1 Rhinoderma darwinii
TGGCCTCTGCGTATTATCACTATCATATAGAGATGCCCACTATACATGGACTGAGCACTGGTCTTGGTGCCCCGGTCTCCCCATCACTGTGATGTACCCCTCTGCCAGCCCCAGGTCGCATGTTCAGCTCATATCCCCTGCATCTTCCTCCGGTTGATAGTTTTCCTCCGTGACGTCACGACTCGGTGTCCCGCTAATCATCCCCCCTCCTTCTCCAGCAATGTGTGACATGCGGCGCCCTGTGCCCGCCCCCTTCTCCCGGGCTCAGCCCTCCCCTCCCCGCCGGCCGCCGTTCTCCCATTGGCCAAGGCAAAATCATTTAATGGCAGGCGGCGTGCGGGGTATGGCTGCTGTTCGCTGCCTCTAGTGTCTCATGCCGCCGGCACACACCACCCCGTCCTGCTGTATTATAGAGAGACGGAAGCGCTGATACAGGTGCCCCCCTCGCTGGCATCTTGTGTGAGGAGGACTGTGTACTGAACTGTGGAGCAGACTTTACTTTCACTCTTCAGCTTCGGACAGACAGACTTCTCGTGTCACCGGCTCCTGCCATGCCCTGCACCTGCTGATGCTTCTCCCACATCCCGGACACTAACGGCTGAGAAACCTCTCACAAAGCAGCCGAGGAACCGAGAAGAGAGTGAGAAGAGCTGGCGGGGGATCTCTGCAGACAGTCAGCCACCTGTTGTGCGAGCGCAGCGTCCGCGGGAAAACTGACGAGGACAAGAAAGTTTTCCCAGAGTTGTTTCTCCGCCCAGAACTGATGCTCCAGTCCTCGGTCTCCTCAGCAGCAGTGTAACATAGCAGTCAGCCGGAGGAGCAGCGAGGTGCCACAGCCGCACCGTGTGCCAGCCCCTGTGTAGAGACCCCCTGACAGCGGCGTGAATGTACAGCATGATGATGGAGACGGACTTGCACTCCCCCGGGGTTCAGCCCCCCAGTAACACGGGGCAGGCCGGGGGAGGAGGGGGGAACAAGGCCAACCAGGACCGGGTCAAGCGGCCCATGAACGCCTTCATGGTGTGGTCCCGGGGGCAGAGGAGAAAGATGGCGCAGGAGAACCCCAAGATGCACAACTCGGAGATCAGTAAGAGGCTGGGGGCAGAGTGGAAAGTCATGTCCGAGGCCGAGAAGAGGCCCTTCATAGACGAGGCCAAAAGGCTGAGGGCGCTGCACATGAAGGAGCACCCGGATTACAAGTACCGGCCCCGGCGCAAGACCAAGACTCTGCTGAAGAAGGACAAGTATTCCCTGGCTGGGGGGCTGCTGCATGCGGGAGGGGGACACATGGGGGTAGGTCTGAGCCCTGGCGGAGGGGCTGGCGGAGGAGGTGGCGGGACAGGCGGAGTGGTAGTGCAGCGCCTGGAAAGCCCGGGCTCAGGGGCATCTTCTGGGGCATACGCTCATATGAACGGTTGGGCTAATGGGGCATATCCAGGTTCTGTGGCCGCCGCGGCGGCTGCTGCCATGATGCAGGAAGCTCAACTCGCTTATAGCCAACAGCAGCAGCAGCACCCTGGCAGCGGGGGACACCACCCGCACCACCCTCACCATCCGCACCACCACCCGCACCACCATCCGCACCACAACCCCCCTCCTCACCCGCCGCCGCCTCCCCCCCAGCCCATGCACCGCTATGACATGAGTGCTCTGCAGTACAGCCTGCTACCTGGGGCACAGAGCTACATGAGCGCCTCTCCCTCCAGCTATGGGGCACTAGGCTACTCCTCCAGCCAGCAACAGCACCAGGGTTCCCCGTCCTCCGCGGTGTCCTCCGGCTCCCTCAGTGCCCTGGGCTCTTTGGTGAAATCTGAGCCCAGCGTGAGTCCCCCTGTCACCTCGCACAGCCGGCCGCCCTGCCCTGGGGATCTGCGGGAGATGATCAGTATGTACTTACCCAGCGGAGGAGAGGCTGGAGACCCGGCGGCTGCTGCGGCGGCGGCTGCGGCGGCTGCAGCGGCAAATAGTAGACTGCACAGCTTACCCCAACACTACCAGGGGGCAGCCAGCACGGGGGTAAACGGCACCGTGCCTCTCACACACATCTGATAGGACAGAGACCTCCACTAAAAGGGCAGAGGGACTGTAGGAAACCTGCCACAGGCATCACAGGGCACCTCCACCCTCTATGTGATCACTGCTCAGAACTTCTCACTTGTTTCCTTTTGTACAGAAATGTTTTCATGTTTTGATGATTGTAAAATAATGATAATATGAGATGAAAAGTAAAGGTAATAATAATAATAATAATTCTGCCCAATGTACCCTTTCTCTAGACACTTTCCCTTCTAGATAATGGGTCGGGGGATTCTGTACAGTATTTATCGGTTCTGTAGCATAGCAGCGGATACGTTTCTTTTTCTTTCTGTTCCTTTATTTGAGCCCTTGTTGCTGTTTTTGTTTCTTTGGTCCTTCTGATCCTGTATGTGACGCTTTTTATTTATGGCTTCTAGAGTTTTTTTTCCCCTTGTTTCATTTGTTTATAATTTTTGTAAGCGTTTCCGTATTTGTTTCGTTTTTTATTCTTCTGATTTCTTGTACATGCTGGTAAAATATTTTTTATTCTAGCCGATGCGGATTCTTATTGTGTACATAGTTTATTAAACGTCTTCTCTGCTTTAAAAAGAAAAACAAAGTCATCAGACCGATGAGGTGAATTTTAAGCAAAATAAATTTTCAACTGAAAAATAACTAAATGTTTTTATTGAATATATTTCCTCAGATGTAGTCATTGGAATGATTTATTTGAACTGATTGGGGTTACAAATTAAAATTTCCTAATAACTTTACATACATTTCTTCGTATTATTTTATGAATGAGTTAATGAATGTATTCTGATACATAATTCCCTCCATTCTCATCAATAATCTTCATACAAGTCCTTCATTTTATACAGGAGAATTGCTTTAGTCGCAGGAGAAAAGTTGGATACATTGATGAATGGTTCTTATTGCTGCACATAGACATCAGTCATTTATTGTCAGGGGTGATCTTTTGTTTAAGGTGTCTTCTATTGGACTATTTAAGGAAGCTTTTTGCTTTTCATGATAAACAAATATATCAGAGCAGAGAGATGTTGTAAATCTAAAGGAATTTCGTTTGTTCTAATCACTGGCAATGAATCAGATAAGTTCTGAGCACTGCTGCTCTTATACATGATCCTTGTACAGATGACTTGTCCTAACTGAGCCCATGATATGTTCTTGTATAAGTCATACAGTGCGCTTAATATGCTCAGTGCCCAACAAGCAGCTCCGATCTGTACTGAACCCATTGTAATTACCGCACTAATGACTGAGCCTTTTGTGTCCTGTTGGCTTTTTACGTGCTTCGTTAAACCCATTGCAACATTTTCATTAAGGCCTCTATTAATTTAATGATGTCATAATTAAGCTCTATTAAAGCTGAACTTTTACATGTTTACAGAATATTACTCTTCTCTTTATCAGAGGTCTGCTTGGGTCCAGGTTCACAATTTCCATTGGTAATTGTTGTATTTTTTTTTAACACACACACACACACACACACACACACACACACACACACACACACACACACACACACACACACACACACACACACTTAATTAATAATCAACAATTAATTAATCTCTAACATATTAACATTAATATCCATGATTATAAAATATTCATTATTAAGTCGGACATTGTATGTCGCCTGTTGGTTTGTTTAGTTTGTTTCTTGGAGTTGAGAGTTAAGTTTGCACTGGTTATAGAAATATCTGTGAATATTTCTGCTGAGAATTCAGGATATCAGATATGAGGACACTATAATACAAGTATATATCAGCCTGGCTTTTATACAGTATGTCAGGCATTTTCCTGTATTTCTGGAATGCAGAATAATTACTACAATTGCATGTAGGGGAATGAGTATAGAACTGAGAAATAAGGGTGACGGTCAGTGTTGTATGTGTAGTGCGTATCTAGATTTCTTGGCCTCCCTAAAATAATTGTCACAACTTGTGGAAACTGAGGTATGTGTATGGATAGATAGATAGATAGATTAGATCGCTCATACACTATTATTCGGCCACTGGTATTTTGGAAAAGCGAATTTATGTGGCTATTTTGTTTTCCATTGGTATTTTACTCATATAGGAAGAAACTAGTGAGTCATTCAATACTTGGAGAAAGGAACATGATTATTTCTAGAACATCAAATCGTTGAAGGGTCCTCGGGCTGGTGACACAGGTTGTGCAGTCCAGTGTCTATGCAATGTGTCAGCAGAGATTAAGATGAATAGGAGTGGGCATGGGGCACAGTGTTTTGTATTTTCACAGAGTGGGATTACTGCACACAATTCCTGACCCGGGGGTCATCTGAGAGTCAAACTCTTTTACGATCACCTAGTGGAAAAGAAACAGCTAAAGTCGCACAGAGAACACTGTCAACAAGTGAATCCTCACTTTCCAGAACCCAGAGACTATGTAATTCACGTAATCTTAGACTACATCAGAAGGTGGAATCCTTTTACTGTCCATATCATATCATTTTGTAGTTCTAAGTACATAATATACTGTGTGTATACTGGAGGAGGGAATACTTGCTGTCACTGTATGTATGGAAGGCGCCTATGAAAAGCTTGAGCTGTCCCATACTCTATATGTCAAGCCGGTGAAGGGGGAGCACAGGGGGAATAGGCTACTATTAGTAGCTTGTTATGTCAAGGCATATAGTATGTTACACCGTACACTAGTATATGATAATGACATAGATCATGATGGTGTAGTTGATACTAAAGATGGTTATTATTTCTGAATAATGATTATAATAAAATAATAAGCTTTTACCTTACTTCAATGGTGTAAGTATAAAAAGTAATGTTTTCATTGATATGAACTAGGCTAAAATGTATTCGATATATTCTGTGGTAAGCATAATAGAACATAGTAGAGGAATAACTATGATTGAGACTAGGACACAGATCCTTTAAAGAGTTAATACCCCCTCCATGGCAAGGAACTGCAGGCAGGGCATGTGCTTGGCTGGAGGACAGACAGAGGTGTTTCAGATACCCCGGGTAAGCATGAAATTGCTCGATGTTCCCAGCAGAAAGGCATGAGATGCCGTTAAACCCCCTCAGAGGCACACGGTTATAGCTGGGATTTAATGGAGCGAGCAGGGTAAATGCTAGTCCCAATGGACAATGCAGATTAAAGCTGCCAGTTAAATTGGATCAAACTATGTAAATGAGGAGATGTGAGCATTATGAGGGAGAGGACACGCTGGAGGAATAGATATCCTTTACTTGGAGTATTAGGGCATGACCACACATGGCGGAATTCCTCCGCAACTGTCCGCATCGATGCCGCACAGAATCTGCGTTGCAGATTCTGCAGCGGATCTGCACAAAATGTGCAGTACATTGATGCGGACTAGCTGCTGCAGACTGCGGGAAAAGTGCTTCCCTTCTCCCTATCAGTGCAGGATAGAGAGAAGGGACAGCACTTTCCCTAGTGAAAGTAAACGATTTTCATACTTACCGGCCGTTGTCTTGGTGACGCGTCCCTCTTTCGGCATCCAGCCCGACCTCCCTGGATGACGCGCCAGTCCATGTGACCGCTGCAGCCTGTGCTTGGCCTGTGATTGGCTGCAGCCGTCACTTACACTGAAACGTCATCCTGGGAGGCCGGACTGGAGACAGACGAAGGGAGTTCTCGGTAAGTATGAACTTATATGTTTTTTTACAGATACATGTATATTGGGATCGGTAGTCACTGTCCCGGGTGCAGAAACAGTTACTGCCGATCGCTTAACTCTTTCAGCACCCTGGACAGTGACTATTTACAGACGTCTCCTAGCAACGCTCCCGTCATTACGGGAGCCCCATTGACTTCCTCAGTCTGGCTGTAGACCTAGAAATACCTAGGTCCAGCCAGAATGAAGAAATGTCAAGTTAAAAAAGCAAGACGCATCCGCAGCGCACATAACATGTGCATGACAGCTGCGGACTTCATTGCGGAACTTAGAATCTCCATTGAAGTCAATGGAGAAATTCCGCCATGAGTCCGCCACTGCTCCGCAACAGACAGAGCATGCTGCGGACACCAAATTCCGCTCCGCAGCCTATGCTCCGCAGCGGAATTGTACGCATCGTGTAAACGAACACTGCTAAATTAAAGTGAAAGTCAATGGAGAAACGGCTCCGCTGCGGATTAACGCTGCGGAGTGTCCGCAGCGGAATTTAAGTGGAATTCCGCCATGTGTGAACCCGCCCTTAGCCAGGGCTGCCGCATGATCATTACACACAAGTGTCAAACTGATGGTACAACTGGAGTTCTTCGGTTTATGGATCAATTACTCGCTCATTGCTCCTGTAACAGGGATCAGTAACGAGAAGTATTTAGTACCAAGGGTATGATCAACACACAAAGAGAGATTAGGTCCATTATAAAGAGTATATGTTTTCACTGGGCTCCCTAACCGGGCACACGAATGTACCAAATAACAGGGTATTCTGTGCATACAGGTAATATATAGGCACAATGCGCAGGGTCTGTATTTGCATTAATTTGCTTTAATATTTTTTTTACCTGTTCTTCCAGAAGGAATATGTAGTTATGTCATTGCATAACCTTTATAAAGACAGTTCAATGTATTGTTCGAATTAACTGTATTACTCGAGCTTTGAATGAGGACAGCAGGTTTAGCTTGCACCAACTAAAAACTCACATGTAGACTTTATCTCTACCAGGAAAAGGGATTGTGATGCTAATCTATTTTAGTATTTTATGTCTGTACAATCAAAACATGACATTTGACATGACATACATATATATTTGTATGAGGCATTTAATCACTATACAGAAAAGTATTGCACGGCTGACTGGCAGCACAGGAAGTAGTGCCAAGGGGCTAGGTATTCGCTGATCTCCTTATACCAGAGAACTTGATCAGATCAGCTTTGTCAACTTGCATTTTGTTGCTCTATGTTTATATGAAGCTAACTGCAATAGTTTCGTTTGTTATATGAAATGTGTCAGACTCGGTAGTATAAAACTGCTCTAGATTAAATTGCAAGCATCAACTCAATGAACATTGCTGCTTCTAGTCCATTTACTAGTGTATAGTACTAGTAGTCCATACCATTACATTATGCCACTTTTTTTTAATACATGATAAAATCACCTTCATGATTGTAAGGTTTTTATCTTCTCAGCTTCACTATCCTGTGCCACAACTGACATGGGAATAGGGGCGATATATATAAAGACCAGGACATTTTAAAGCTTTTTCATTAGAAAAAATCAGTAACTTGCTGATCTCTGCTTTTTGACTCTCATTTAGATTGTATCAGACCTGTATCTTTTCAATAAATATGTAGTAATAATTGGGGAGCAGGTAAAATGTAATTGTTGCTTTTGCCAAATTAATTTTGTGGTTAGTAAACATCGAATATAAAGAAAGCGGGTATATATATATATATATATATATATATATATATATATATATATATATAGAGTCAGTGCTCAGTGGCCATGTGTATAACGATTCCAAAACATGTCCTTCCAAGGATTAAATGAATAAAATGAGGTCTATGTCGTCGTCCCCCCTTATTATACAAATAATAACATCTATGTACATATTAAGATACATGTAATTTTTAGGAAAAAAAAAAACTAATTTAGTCTCTCATTGAGTCTCTATCTACTATAGTCTTAAACTACTCTATAAGTCTGTCAGGAATTTTTAAAACCTCTAACATGCCAGAAGTACATATTCTTAGATGTGAATGAATAAATAATGATTCTATCTATCTATCTATCTATCTATCTATCTATCTATCTATCTATCTATCTATCTATCTATCTATCTATCTATCTATCTATCTTAAAAATATATACAGATATAAAATATTTAATTGTAATACATTGAAATAATCAGCTATTTTCTTTATTAAATATTTATGTAAGTACAAATAAACTATCTATATAACTGAGGATATCTCAGCACACCCAACATTTTTGTAGCAGAATAAATAAAATGCCCCATTCTATAACGTAAATAAACTAGCGCATCATTTTATTGAATTTGAAGATAGAACTCCTATGCTTGGAAATCATCTTCTCCATTCTAATCCTATTATTTACAGCATCCCTTCACATTCTTATATCTGGTACATTCTCTGACAGTTAGGAACGAATCATTTGCCTAGCCAAGAAACAAAGCCATTGCAATACCCAGAGCAATTCAGCATTTACCTAAAAAACATTTTATAATTCGTTTTGTTCCAATACCAACACAGCTGAGTATAACTTTGCAATAAATGTGGGGTACGGTGTATACAATAAAAAAAATGTCAAATTTAGACAATGTACAGAGAGGTTTAATTCCATTGTTCCTTTTTCAGGTTTCCTTCCCACATAACCTAACACTTAAAAGAGAATTGCTCCAGAAAGATTTGTATTAACCTATAAGGACATTTGAAATGAGGCTCCGTCTGTACTAAAAATATTCTTAAACAATTTGAGTATTCCTAAGCCTTATATCTTCCAATTTAAAGTTTTCAATTTAATTTGTTCACAGATTGCTTATTACAACTGTAAATACTGATATTTTTTTCAAACCCATTTGGTGTATAAAATTCCTTATAGGAAATATTATTTCATAGCCCCATTCTAAACACATGGACAACCGCCTAATTCGCATATTCAAAATATATTTATTTATTGCATAGAAAGTTTTCCGCAATAGGAGTAAATTGTATGTCTCCTTTAACATTCAAACTTCTCTAGATTTCCTCTAAGCCTTATGAATCAATAAAGAAGACCCTAACACTATAACCAATGTACTACCTTCAAAGACTTCTACTAAATTATCGCTGTTTCACCCTCCAAATTAGATCTTTGGATATAATAAGTATAATATTACATCTTATTTTAGGTATCCTTCAGGATATTTTGTAAAACACTCTTAAATACAACTTTAATGGTTTCACATTCAATTCTTAATATATCGCAATGATAATAATTAAAACTAAGATAATTATTTTAAGTCCAGTATTAGCCCAAAAGGCAATAAGGAAACTTTTCCCAGTTAGAGCCAGTTTACATATGTCCAGCTCTGCAGTCTTTTTTCTTTCTGGCGCAGTATAAAAGCACTGGAGGAAAACTGATGACAAAACTGATCCTACAAGGTCAGTTTTGTATCCGGTGTAGCATCAGTTTAGAGGCCGGACATCTCCCTGAGCCAAAAATAAAAGTGCTGCATGCGATGTTTCTGTGTCCGGTTACGTGCTTGGGACAGGTGCGCAAAATGTATAATTTTTCCATCAGTTATGTCTGGTTTAGGCACAAATAAACTTGCCGGACATAACGAATATATGTGAATGTATCTTTAATATGAAGACCAGAGAACTTACAAAATATTTCCATTATTGTTATTATACATTTTTTGTGAATTGTACATTGGTTGTATTCCTTTTCCATTAAGCCAGGATCTCTATTGTAAATGCGAATGGAGGAGACCGGAGATACATCTGCCTTATTGTTCTGTGTAACTTAAAACATTTAGATACTGCCTTCATTCACTCCCACTATATAAAGCATATTCAGCCATCTAATAAAACCATTACTAAACATTGAAAACTCTTGCGTACCTCCCACAAATACCTACACTACGTGAAATTCTGTGCACTTGTAAGGTCAGAATAGCATTGCATTCATAGTAAAGCACTCTAGATAGTAAATCCAAACTGTATATATTATCTGAATTTACCTTTGTGAATCTTCCTGTCAAGATTTTGACATGAATATTTAACGTTAATTGGTCAATGTGACTACATAATAGTGGCATTCACAATCATCATATACAGTTTAGACCATCTGTAGAAGTCTTGGTAGCTAAACCTTATCATACATTTAAAATGCTTCATCTGTACCTGGTGCTAGTAAATAACTTCAATACTGTAAAGGGAAACGGAGCTTAAAAGAAAACCTCTTCCTGATTTAGTCTACTGCTCCATGACAACTTTTGGTTTGCGACTACCGCTGTAAGGCCCGGGTTCCCACGTAGCGTAAACACTGCAGAATTTCTGCAATAGAATTCTCTGTGGAAATTCCGCAGCATTTACAGTAGCAGCAAAGTGGACGAGATTTAGAAAATCTCATGGCCACGCTGCGGGAAAAAAACGCAAAATAAATGTTAATAAATTGACCTGCGGTGCGGCATTTAATTCCGCAGCATTCCACAGCTGTGTTTTTGTTGATTTTCCATTGCAGGTTTTCCCATTGAATTCAACGGGGATGTAAAACCCGCATCAGAAAGCCAAGTGTTGCGACTTTTGCGGCGTATTCGCAGCAATTACACCGCAAAAATTGCAACTACGTAAAACAAAAAGATCATACTTGCCCAGAATGCCATCCTTCTCTCAGCAGTCCGGCTTCCTGGGATGACGTTGCATCCCATGTGACCGCTGCCGCCAATCACAGGCTGTAGCGGCGGTCATATGGGATGATACGTCATCCCAGGAGGCCGGTCTGGATGACGTCAGAGGTCCGGCCTCCTGGGATGACGTTACATCCCAGGTGACTGGCGCTGCAGCCAATCACAGGCTGCAGCGGTCACATAGGCTGCAGCATCATCCAAGGTGGCCGGACCGGACTGCACAGGAGGGACGTGTCGCCATAACAACAGCTTACATAAGTATAAACGGCTTTTGCTGCTGCTTTCTGCAGTGGAAATTCTGTCCGAAATAACACACCACAATGTGAGGCGATTTTCGGACGGAACGTACTGCGGATTCCAGGTCGGACACGCTGCCTGATTTTTACGCAGCGTATCTCCCCCGTGGGAACCCGGCCTAAATTAGCAAATGATTGCGACTGATATGCAAAGCCAATGTTATTTTTATGTGCGAAAGGTCACAGATATCTTGTGACGATGGCATGAATTCCAACAATAACAGAATTCATGTGATTGTTGTATTATTTTTCCCCTACAGGGAAACATTGAGATCGTGCAACGGCTGCTGTAACCTGCTTTTTTTTACCGTCACCACCGATCAACAAAAAGTTACCATGTAGCCCTAGCCTTTATTGTATAAAAGGGCTTTTATCTTTGTCATTGATATTCATTGTTTCGTAGCGATATAAACAGCAATATTGAAACTCATGTGAAACTAAAACTGAATCGGTAGGTTAATTACCATTTACTGATTTAAAGGGGTCCTACACTTTATCTAAATGGATGAAGCAGGGGAGCCATGAAACATTGGCTGTTACATACTCTTTTACATCTTGTCTGTAGATGTACAGTACGTGTTCTATAAGAGAGGCAATACTGAACCAAGGATCCTGAACAGAGAGTGTTCTTATACAGATTTCTCGCTGTCTACATTGCAAGCCCCACCACCATTAGGAGCTACTGTAAATGAAGTTCCCTTCTGCTCGCCTACTTTCCTTACCAAAAGATCTTCTGCCTGTTTCTACTCATAATAGATTTCTGTACAAAAATGTTTTCTCTTCAACTTTTAGCAATGAAATCTTACTAAGTATCACCAACATATTTTCCATTAAATGTTTGGAATCTTAAGTCCACATTGATTAATAATAGCATACTTTCCACCAATGTAATTGGTGAGGGTAGTTGGTGGGAAATGCACTTAATTTATTAAAAGGCGCACTACTCTTAATAAATCTGGTTCATTTGGAATTGTCTGACTGTTTGAAATTCTTTTTACTTATGATATGAGCAGCCATACATTTGTGGCAGTAGTTTAATTTTTTTTTAGCTTTTGCCTTTGATAAATCATATGCTCACTCCTTAACCACGCCCACTTTTCTCACCGGTTTTATTTTTCAGAGAAGAAAAATTTCACAAAGTTTTAGATGTGACTTTTTAGCTAAAGTAATTTCCACCAAACTCAGTCAAAAACAAAATAATAAATGTGGGCCTAAACAAATCTTACTTTTTTTTAAAATATATATATATTAAGGTACCATTAAGAGTTACTTCATTGACATTATAATAACCAATGTTTTTGTGTAAATGTCCTAGTGATCATTCTTCATATTCAGATTGCATCCCTTACATTTTTGCGGGCTGTATTTTCTTAGAAGATATTCTGGTGAAATTTCAATCTATGACTCCTGTATCTTCTCTGAGAGGTGTGACAAGTTTGTAGGGCTTTTTTTTTTAAAGACCTTAAGGACCATTTACACGAGCCAATAATCACTAACGCTTGTTCCCGATTATTGGTCCGTGTAAACAGTACAGCGATCAGCCGACAATTGCTTGTTCGTCAGCTGTACACATAGTTTGTGCAGGTTATAAAAAAATAGTTGTTGGCAGTACATCTTTCCATTTAAACAGGGGATATTCTCTTGACAATAAGGCAAATGGATAAGAACCAAACCGTCATATTAACGATCATTTGTCCCCATTCAGAAAGCATAGGTCTGTTTAATAGGGCCTGTTAATGAGCGCCGATCGACTTGTTATATTGGCAATGGGTGCTCGTTATGGGTATTAATCTGCCCGTCTACACCAGCCTTTAAGCTTATCCCATTAGAGCTCAATAAAGTTGAGATCTACGGATTGTGCCATCCAGTTCATCAAAGACTGTACTACTGCTCCCTGCTTTTTTTACCAAATAGTTTTTGCATAGTTTAGGCTGGTGTCACATATAACAATTTTGTTTGGTCAGTTGTTTGCCAGAGCCAGAACCAACTGGATCAACACAATAAAATTTTTTAATAATCTGATGCATTTCTCAAGACAACAATGGGCTGACAGATATTCTTATGAAATCTATTTTATTTTGGCCGGTTGTGAAACCATTATTGTTTTTTACAAACAACTGTGCACACATTCCTTACACATTCCTTGCAAACCAAGAAAGTCAAGTTACTTGTTTGATTTGGCAGAATAATGGCTTCTAGTTAATGTTATTTATTTTAATGCACCATTAATGCCAGGACTCTGTACATATAAAAAGGGTTTAAGCACATGACATTAGACAATAAAAATAACAAGTCTGCCCCTTAGGGCTTCAAATCTACGAGAGAAGGGGTAAGGAGACAGTAGATTACAGTAGAATCTGTTCATCCAGTATTGTAGTGGCAGCAGGGTTATGGCGTCCATGGCCATGGACCATCGAGATTACCCACCCCCAGCGGCCGCAGCCATGGATTTGTGACACTTCCACTCTGGTCCGCTGTGTCCCATAGGGTGCACGCGCACGCTAGTGCCCGGCCTTAAAGGGCCAGCAGGCAAACATGGGAAGTATCATTAATTAGCCCATGATCACCCTGAACTATAAGAAGGGCCCTGCCCCTTTGCTCTTTGCCTGATTGTTGTTGTGTTTTCCTATTTTAGTCTTGCAAATGGTCTCTTAGTGTTATCCTGTTCCCGTGCCCTGCTACCTGTACCCCGTATCCCGTGCTATTTGTTCCTGTGCTCTAAACCTGTTGGAGTCGTGTTGTGCTACCGGTTCCGCCTGCTGTGTTACACCACGTCTGGTGTCTGCTGTCAAGGTCCCATCTGTGCCTAGTCGTTGCTACTGTCTGAACCACTGCACCAGCCTTGTGCTTGGACTATTTATATATTGACTTAGTACTCTGTTGGCCAGCTGGTATCCCGCTACGGCGGTACGGCCCAGTGGGTCCACATACCCACAGATCGTGACAAGGGTTATAGCAGGTTGTAAGCTTTTCTAAAGTGGTGGGTTTTCAGGTTGCTATTAAAGGTTTAACTGGTTTTAGTCTGATAGGTTAGGATAGAAAGTTCCAAAGTATAGGGGATGTATTGGAGAAATCTTGCAGACGATGCTGTGAGGAGCAGAGAAGAGGAGAGCAAAGTGAAAAGTCTTGTAAGGACCGGTGATTACGTGAGGGGAGGTATCAAGATGTTAGCGCAGATGTATGGGGAGGACAGGTTGTGCACTGCCTTGTATATCATTGTTAATATTTAGTACTGAATTTCATGGGCAATGGGTAAATAGTGATAGGATTGGCAGAGGGGAGAGGCAGAATTGAAAAGAGGGGAGAGGGGGATTAATCTGGCAGCAGAGTTGAGGGTGGATTGGAGAGGTGCAAGAGAGTTAGATAGGAGTCCACAAAGAAGGATGTTACAGTAGTCTAGGCAAAAGATGATGAGGGCATGTACTAGCATTTTTGTTGACTCGAGGTTGAGGAGAGAGCGGATTCAAGCAATATTTTTAAGGAGGAGGCAGCATGAAGTGGTAAGGGATTTGCGGTTTGAAAGACTTGAATCAAAGGTTATTTTGAGGAATTGGACTTTTGAGACTGGGAAAAGTGTGGAGCTATTAACTGTGATTCATAATTCTGGTAAGGAGATTGAGCGACATGGGGAAAAGATGATGAATTCAGTTTTCTCTATTAAGGATGCGGGAGGAAAAGAAGGAGGATACAGCTGTTAGACACTCTGGAACTCTGGATAGAGAAGTGACATCTAGGTCAGAGAGGTAAATTTGTGGGTCATCAATATAGAAGTGGTACTGAAAGCCATGGGAATTTATAAACTATCCAAGGTCAAATGTGTAGATGGAGAAGAGCAAAGGGTGCCAGGATAGAGCCTTGAGAGTCACCAACAGAGAGAGGGCAAGATGGGCAGAGGGTTTGTAAATGAGAGATACTGAATATTTGGTTAGTAAAGTACGAGGAGATCCAGGAGAGGGCCAAGTTAGTGATTCCAAAGTACGAGAGAACTTGTAACAGGAGGGAGGGGTCGACTATGTTGAAGGCAGAGGACAGGTAAAGAAGGAGGTGCACAGAGTAATGTCGCAAGGCTTTTTCAGTTAAAAGATCATTAGTCACTTTGATTATGGCCGTTAGCTTCTGGGTGTGATGGTTTCATGTTTAATTGAAGAAGAGTAGACTCCAGTGGATAATGATAGGTTGAATAGATGGGTTAGGGCTGAAATAAACACAGTAGTCAAGTACAGCATGAGGTAGGATGGAATTGGGTGAAGTGCACAGTGGTGAGGTGTGATTTGGAGAGTAGGATGGAGAGCATTCCATCAGTAATGGTGGAGAAGCAGGTTATAGGGGAATAGCACTGAGCAGTTGTGGAGAGAGGTTGCGGGGACTGTAGATTGAATACTTATCTTATGTTATCAATTTTGTGTTTGAAATGTGTAGCAAATTCCTCAGCTGAGATGAGAAATGTGGGATGGGGCATCGGGGGACAGAGTAGGGAGGTAAAAGTGTCAAATAATTATTTGAGGTTGTGAGACAGAGAAGATATGACAGTGGAGAAGTAGTCATGTTTAGCAGAAGTGAGTGCTGTTTGAAGTGTAGAAGAAATTCTTTAGATGTTGTAAAGTCTTCCTTGAAGTGGGTTTTCTTCCAACGTCACTCTGCAACCCTGAAAGCTTGCCTCAGTTATTTCATCAGATTGGTGTGCCAGGACTGCCTTTTGACTCGTCGAGGTCAGTTCACAAAGGTTTCTCAATTAAATAATTTGTATTTAATCCCTTACCGACATTTAACGTAACTGTACGTCATAGTCGTTAGGGGGAAGTATGGAACGGGCTCACGGGCTGAGCCCTCTCCAAATTGGCTATATGTTACTGCCTGACATTGCATGAGCACAGAAACTGTCCCTAAAGCCGCCTCGTATACAGAACTTTCACTTTGCAGAGAGGAGACAGCCAGCATGAAACGGAGATATAATTAGAGTAAACAAAATGGAAAACCTTACCAGCCTTAATATACAGTTTTTTTTTTTGGAGGGGGAGGATAACTTGTAGTGAGGCAACCCCATTAAACCCTTCACACTATTTGTACTCAATATATCACTGCTGGTGATTTCATTATTGCTTACTTGTATGAACAGGAGCTGATAAATATTAACAACAATCATTATCTATGAGTATATCTCCAAATATCATGTAGCTAGTGGAAGTTTTCCCATATTATTTTACATTATACTGTATAAGATGTATACATTATATATTGTGATGTTTCTTTTATGTTTAAAACGATTGTTTGGTTTAAACAACCCCCATCCATTTTTTTCTACTAGGACAAATACTCTTAATTAGAGGAGCCCCCTCTCTATTAGCCAGAGCAGAGAGCCGCTACAAAGAGCACCCCTCATGCAGAACATCCATGGAACACATGGACAGACCATTGTATTCAATGGGCACCATGTAATGCTATATTTTCCTTGCAGTGTCACTCGCCCCAGCGAAAACAATGCATAGACAGGGGACCTATATCTTGCTAAGGGGTTTGTCTACGATTTGGCAACCCCTTTACAGAAATGTACTCTTTTGTAGCCATTTGTGTTACTCCAATGCATGTGAAATAAAAAATTAAACAACTTTGCAAATAGTCTTGATTAAGAATATCCTACCATTTTGTTTATACAGCTTAAATGCAGATCTATGTTTCTCCATGCTTGCAGACTACAGACAAATCTGTGAGTAGTCTGATTGTGCATTAACGTGTATCTTCACTCCTTCTCCCTCCTCTTCTTCCTATGCTATAGAAAGTACCAGTGGGGGCTGATAGAAGATCTTCATACCTTTTCACACTGCTATGAGTACAGTCATGAGTAATTTCGATTTCCTGGCCCATGCTCATAAAGGGACCAATATGGGTAATAGCTATATATAATGTAACCTCTGTAGATATGTAAAGAATTACCAAAGGTGAACCTCTGCATTAGTTAATTTAGTGTTAGGTTTAGGGTTAAAAAATAAATAAATAAATAAATAAATATATATATATATATATATATATATATATATATATATATATATATATACACAGTGGAGGAAATAAGTATTTGATCCCTTGCTGATTTTGTAAGTTTGCCCACTGTCAAAGTCATGAACGGTCTAGAATTTTTAGGCTAGGTTAATTTTACCAGTGAGAGATAGGTTATATAAAAAAAAAAAGAAAATCACATTGTCAAAATTATATATATTTATTTGCATTGTGCACAGAGAAATAAGTATTTGATCCCCTACCAACCATTAAGAGTTCAGCCTCCTCCAGACCAGTTACACGCTCCAAATTAACTTGGTGCCTGCATTAAAGACAGCTGTCTTACATGGTCACCTGTATAAAAGACTCCTGTCCACAGACTCAATTAATCAGTCTGACTTTAACCTCTACAACATGGGCAAGACCAAAGAGCTTTCTAAGGATGTCAGGGACAAGATCATAGACCTGCACAAGGCTGGAATGGGCTACAAAACCATAAGTAAGATGCTGGGTGAGAAGGAGACAACTGTTGGTGCAATAGTAAGAAAATGGAAGACAGACAAAACGACTGTCAATCGACATCGATCTGGGGCTCCATGCAAAATCTCACATCGTGGGGTATCCTTGATCCTGAGGAAGGTGAGAGCTCAGCCGAAAACTACACGGGGGGAACTTGTTAATGATCTCAAGGCAGCTGGGACCACAGTCACCAAGAAAACCATTGGTAACACATTACGCCGTAATGGATTAAAATCCTGCAGTGCCCGCAAGGTCCCCCTGCTCAAGAAGGCACATGTACAGGCCCGTCTGAAGTTTTCAAATGAACACTGGATGATTCTGAGAGTGATTGGGAGAAGGTGCTGTGGTCAGATGAGACTAAAATTGAGCTCTTTGGCATTAACTCAACTCGCCGTGTTTGGAGGAAGAGAAATGCTGCCTATGACCCAAAGAACACCGTCCCCACTGTCAAGCATGGAGGTGGAAACATTATGTTTTGAGGGTGTTTCTCTGCTAAGGGCACAGGACTACTTCCCTGCATCAATGGGAGAATGGATGGAGCCATGTACCGTCAAATCCTGAGTGACAACCTCCTTCCCTCCACCAGGACATTAAAAATGGCTCGTGGCTGGGTCTTCCAGCACGACAATGACCCGAAACATACAGCCAAGGCAGCAAAGGAGTGGCTCAAAAAGTAGCACATTAAGGTCATGGAGTGGCCTAGCCAGTCTCCAGACCTTAATCCCATCGAAAACTTATGGAGGGAGCTGAAGATCCGAGTTGCCAAGCGACAGCCTCGAAATCTTAATGATTTACAGATGATCTGCAAAGAGGAGTGGGCCAAAATTCCATCTAACATGTGTGCAAACCTCATCATCAACTACAAAAAACATCTGACTGCTGTCCTTGCCAACAAGGGTTTTGCCACCAAGTATTAAGCCTTGTTTGCCAAAGGGATCAAATACTTATTTCTCTGTGCACAATGCAAATAAATATATATAATTTTGACAATGTGATTTTCTTTTTTTTTTTTTATATAATCTATCTCTCACTGGTAAAATTAACCTAGCCTAAAAATTCTAGACTGTTCATGTCTTTGACAGTGGGCAAACTTACAAAATCAGCAAGGGATCAAATACTTATTTCCTTCACTGTATGTATATATATATATATATATATATATATATATATATATATATGTATATATATATATATATATATATATATATATATAACAACCTAAAATTTGAATGGCAATAACTGGGCAGGAATCTATAAATTGTAAGCAATAATTATGGTTTTATTAATGTTCTAAGGGGCTAGATTTTCATTATGGGAAAGAAATAGAAGTTATGACTATTTATGATATTGATAACTTTGATGTTAATATTTCACATATTTTGTAAAAACAAAAAGTTGGCATGCTGAAAATAGTGGAGTATGTGGAGTGTCTATAACCTTTATAATAGCAGTGGAGAATATGTCCGCTCAATGTATAAGTCGGGAGCACCTCCTGAAGTATACGCCAATGTGCTCATAGACATTTGTTATCCAAAAGTAAGCCAAAAAAGTGTCCTTTTGGTAGACATTTGGACAGTATACCTT
Source organism: Rhinoderma darwinii (assembly GCF_050947455.1). Lineage (NCBI taxonomy): Eukaryota > Metazoa > Chordata > Amphibia > Anura > Rhinodermatidae > Rhinoderma > Rhinoderma darwinii. Next base: position 176,555,749 of record NC_134688.1, read on the forward strand.
TTTTTTAAACTCCTACAACAACTATGTTTTTTATGCAACAGGAGTCAATGGTAGATGTATGCTAGTGTATAGGTATACAGTCGTATACGTCTGGGTAGGTTTGGTGGTACACTTCAAAGTGCTTTTTAAACTTAATCCTTGAACACTATGAACAGAACTATACAAATAAAGTTATCCAGTTATCGAGTTTTAGTTTTAGAATTCATCGATATATACAACCTCGCTAGAGTTTATCAGTTTCTGTTGTAAATAGATATCACTTCCTCCATTTCTTTCTTTCTGTAAGAGATATACAAAGCCAATATTGTACATTTGCTTTGCATTTGAAATATAAAATCATATGATATTTCACTTAGATGTTGGCCCCACAACATACCTAAATACATCTAGTAAAGGTACCCATGGATCAGCTGCCAACTCTATGGCTACAGAAAATACATACAATGGGGGAAATGTTTCAATTTCATTTCTCCCACACTGTGAGTGATAGATTCATCAACAGAATTCATGCCCTCTTGATGAATTTGTCTTTGATAAATGAGTCACGACTAGAACTCCTGTTCACTTTTATAGGTGGTGGAATAAGTAATGCAGGGGCTTCAGAAATATGGCATTTAACCTGGTGTACATTGATAAATCTGCCCCAATGATTCTCGTGAATAAAGTCAGACAATTTTCCAGAATATTAAGCCATACTGAATGGGTATCATGATGAGCTTTAGTACAAATTATTATGGTGTAAAGACATTTCAGCCGTTCCTGAGATAAAATGGATGTTACTAATATACATTATCAATCGTGCAACGCATGCAGTGTATATCTGTTAATAAAATGATAACATTTATATAGAGCTATCATTCTATTGCATATCATGACTAATCTTGAAGTCGGATACTAAGACTAAAGGTCCTTTTACACTGGCCAATAATCTGGCAAATGAGCGTTCAAATATAATTGCCCTGTGTAAACAGGGCAGCGATCAGCAGATGAACGAGCAAACGCTCTTTCATCAGCTGATCGTATCTTTTTAAATATTATTGTTGTCAGCAGCACATCTCTCTATGTAAACAGAGAGAAGTAATGACGACATGATACAAATGTATGGGCACGAGCGATTGGAGTAACGAGCGCTCGTCCCCATACTGGCTCCTTGTGAAAGGCGCAAACGAGTACTGATCAACGAGCTGTCTCATTGATCGGCACTCGTTGCAACGGCCAGTGTCAAATTACCTTTAGTCTGGGTTTAAACCATACATACAGAGGTGTAACTTGAAGTTCCTGGGCCTAAATGCGAAATCTGTAGCTGGGCCCTCAAATACCATGTGTTATTTATAATACCGGTGCCTTCTTATGTGACAGAGGGGCCTTTGTCTCCCTCAATCAAAAGGGCCTGTGACTGCTACCTTTGCACCCCTTATCAGGGAAAAACAAGGGATTTTTAAAGGGGGGGGGGCTTTCCAATTTCTCAGCCAGTGGCGGCAGCCACAGTCTGATAAGACTGATCAGTCTAATCTTATCTGATAAGATGTGGAGGTTGAGAAGCAGAGACACGGGTGCACAATGCCAAAGCCAGCCATACTCACACTTGTTTAGCTCTCTCTCACTTCGGCAGCGAGCTTGACATACTCACTATGGCAGCCGGTGCTGGTGCGCTCTTCTCCTTTGCAGTCTTTGCTGACTGGCTGGCCCTCTGCTTTGACATGCTGCTTCAATGGATGAATTAAATATTGAAATCTAGGGGGTAAAATAAAACCTATTGTACCACATACACAATCAGGTTAGGAGAAGTTTTAGTGCACTTAATTTATTGGATTTAGTAGTTTCAATGACCTTTTAGATATTCTACACAATATTTTTTTGTAAAAGTCTGTGCTAGATAGAAATGCAGTAATCTGTAATTTGTCATTTGGAGCAATTTTTTATGATATCACAATATACCATTGACGATGACAAATTCAGCTTTGTCACATCTGCTTCATATATGTGTACCTTTTGATAATATCTATCTGAAGTACCAAACAGAAAGTCTTCAAAGGTGCACATATAGGAAACAGATTTAGCAGAGCTGAATTTGCCACTACAGATTGTGCATTGTGATATTACAATATGATGGACATATACCTCCCAACATTTTCATTACCATTTGTGGGACACTTTTAAGCCTTGTTCTGATCTGCCCGGTATCACGCAGAAAACATCCTGGGAACGACCATTTTTCTGCATCTTTACATAAGCCCTGCACACTTTGCAACCCATCCCGATAAAAAATGAGATGGTTGGGAGGTATGTGGACACCACATCTACTGAGACAACACATGTTCTGTCTTTACTAAATCTGACAGCCATACTACAGATTACACATAGGGCACCTGCCTTACAAGTTTCTGCAATGTCCCATGTAGTGTTCTCTTACTTGTAGCTGCCCACACTCTCCAAGCCACAGCCTCTGCTCACTTTTAGCTCACTGAGGCTGAGCTGCTGTACATTCATCGTCACCCACTGGCGCTAATGATACAGCACAACGTCAATCTCTATACGTGGGGACATTTCAGCGGCTGTGGCATCATTGACAAAGACCATTGTGTAGCCCCCACCGGCCTCCAAGCAGCAGTTCCGGACTGGTGAAGGCCTCTAATTCCTCCTTAATGGTGAAAGCCCGAGGCCTTAAGTTTTTTTTTAAGTGCCTGGAAAACCCCCTAAGTGTGCGCCTGCCTATAACCATACCCCTGCAAACATGCATCCAAGAAGATATGTTCTTCCAGTGTTAGAGTGGGTTTCCTCTTGGTACTCCGGGTTCAGCCCAAACTCCCAAAAAATAAGATTATTGACTTCCTACAGAATTTGCCCTAATTTATGACTGTGTTTGAGATATGAAAAATAAAATGTGAATCCCATCAGGACAGGGACGGATCTGAGTGATTATAACCTGATATACAGGGCTATTGAATAAGTTGACACTATATAACCACACAAAATAAAACATTTTAAACCTTCAGTATATCTCTTGAAACATTGTCCATTGCATGGAAAGCTTAAAGAAGTTATAGATGAATACTACACTGACTTAATATAATGAAAACCTACACATTTTTTAATACACACACTGTCATAATATTGCAATTATCAGTGACTCTTGGTTAACAGTGTCTGTGAGATGTTTACATTGATTTCTTCATGAGCATTTCCTTCCTTACAACATCAAATAAGTATATACATAAACTGTACTGTGCAAAAGTTTAAGGCAGTAGTGGAAAATGCTGCAAAGTTAAAATGCTTTAAAAAATAGAAGTGTTAATAGTTTTTTCTATAAATTAACAAAATACAAAGTGAATGAACAGAAGAGAAATCCAAATCAAATCAATATTTGGTGTGTCCACCCTTTGCCTTCAAAACAGCATCAATTCTTCTAGGCACACAGTTTTTGAAGGAACTCGGCAGGGAGGTTGTTCCAAACATCTTGGAGAACTAACCACAGATCTTCTGTGGATGTAAACTTCCTCTAATCCTTCTGTCTCTTCATGTAATCCCAGACAGACTCGCTGATGTTGAGATCAGGGCTCTGTGGGGCCATATCATTACTTCCAGGGCTCCTTGTTCTTCTTTACTCTAAAGATAGTTCTTATTGAAATTGGCTGTATGTTTGGGGACGTTGTCCTGCTGCAGAATAAATTTGGAGCCAATCAAACACCTCCCTTATGGTATTACATGATGGATAAGTATCTGCCTATATTTCTTAGCATTGGGGACATCATTAATCCTGACTAAATTCTCAACTCCATTTGCTGAAATGCAGCCCAAAACTTGCAAGGAACCCAACCATGCTTCACTGTTGTTTGCAGACGCTCATTATTGTACCACTCTCCAACCCTTGAATGAACTGCCTTCTGTTACAGCAAAATATTTAAAATTTTGACTCATCAGTACAGAGCACTGGCTGCCATTTTTATGCAGCCCAGTTTCTATGTTTTCGTGCATAGTTAAGTCGCTTGGCCTTGTTTCCACGTCTAAGGTATTGCTTTTTGGCCGCAATCCTTCCATAAAGACCACTTCTGGCCAGACTTCTCTGAACAGTAGATGGGTGTACCTGCGTCCCACTGGTTTTTGCCAGTTCTGAGCTGATGGCGCTGTTAGACATCTTCAGATTTTGAAAGGAAGTAAGCATGATGTGTCTTTGATCTGCTGCACTAAGTTTCCTTGGCCGACCACTGCATCTACGGTCCTCAGCATTGCCCGTTTCTTGACCAGCACATATTGAAACCCCAGTCTGCTTTGAAATCTTTGCCTGGGAGAGACCTTGCTGATGCAGTATAACTACCTTGTGTCTTGTTGCTGTGCTCAGTCATGCCATGGTGGACCTGTGACATGAAAGTGTCTTCTACAACCTCACCTTTGTAGCAGAGTTTGACTGTTTCTCACCCAGTTTTAAGCCTCCTACACAGCTTTTTCTATTAATGACCATGTTTCAACCTACATATGAAAATGATGACCATTATCACTTGTTTGGTATAATTGGTTAATCATACATCTTACTATAATTCTACAAATACCATGCAAGTGTACCTAGAAGAATTGATGTTGTTTTGAAGGCAAAGAGTGGTCACACCAAATATTGATTTAATTTACATTTATTTTCTGTTTATTCACTTTGTATTTTGTAAATGTTAAAACATTGTTACTTTCCAGCATTTTTCAACAACTGCCTAAATTTTTTTACAGTTCTATATGTGTGAGCACCAAATGCTCAATGCAAATTAGTATTATCTTATATCATCTTTAAAATGAATGTCAACCTTTGTACACCATTTTTTTATCTAAATAATTCAAATCTTGGGAATAATTAATCTTAAGTAAAGTGATCCTTTCCATTAATCGGTTAGTCTTGATTCCTAAGATGCCAATGAACTAGTGGGATTCTTAGAACTACTAGGACTGTGGAAAAACCTGTGTTGACTGCCTCATGCATTACAACTATTGACAAGCAGTAATAGCTTATTCCAGAATCTATAGTAAACGAATGATAAAAGGTTAGTGATTGCAACTTTTTCTAACATAATGCCATGTGGAGAAGTTTTTAGTATTCGGGATGACTTTGATTTAAATGTAATAAACATATGCATTTACATATCAAGTGGCAACGTATTGATACATTTATGTGTATTAAGTAAAAAAAAAAATTTATGCAAAGGCTCTATTATTGTCAGCAAAACATGCACAGATGAAACTGATAATAAGCATTAGAGCTCATCCACCAGACAGAGCTCTGTATACAGAACATGCATGACAGTGCATGAAGGCCATACAGCTCCTTAGTACAGAGACGCACAGCCTACACGCACTTCCATATACGATTTATCAGTCTCTGTATACATGAAGATATTCTCCCCTAGAAGTAATACTTCTAAAGGAGAATAACTCCGTACATACAGAGTACAATGGATCATGTCAAAGTGTATTGGATATAGTCCAAATTGTTTTCTCTACACATTTTCATTACAATACATTTTTACTGTGTCAATGGTAATATGCCTGGTAACTTAGAAAGCCTGTTCTTTTTGCATATATATGTTATGTAACAATCAGAATGGGGTAACATTATAGCATCTATATTACATTTTGAGTGAACTATAGAAATGTTGGGTTTGCTATGTTTGGATATACACATGTTATGCTACTGTACTGTTTGATTACATTTATTTTAGATGCTCTTACATTAGGAATAGAATTAAGCTGTCAGAAAGAGGCCTTATACCAGCAAGGGTATAATTACAGCCACAGCATGAGAGAAAACATGCGTCTTAAAGAATCCTCATTCTGATACCTGGCAGATAATTGAAATGTTGTCTATGAAAGTAGAATGAACAGGATTCAATATTAGTTATCATGTGCAGACACTTTTGGTAGTTCCTGTAGACTGGACAATGAAACTGAGTCACAAAAAGTCGCACTTAGGACCGCTAGTAGGAAACTAGTAGACCATTCACTTACATCGTAATAGTTATTTTTAAAAGAATGAAATACTTAATAGATAGAATCAATTTAAATGGTAGCCCCAGGCTGAAGGTTGGACATATCATGGACATATAAGATATCCTTATGGCAAGCTACTGACATTATTACGATTTGAGAAAAAAAAAACCAAGAGACTATATAGCTCATATATATCCAGAAGCAACTTTGGCAAAGAAAAATGGTGAGAACCTCAACAAAATCAGGGTACAGCCACTAGCCAATCACCGTTTCCCAGCTCTTCATTATCTATGTAAGTAATTATAAGTTTACAGCAACAGGTGGAAAATGTAAAATAAATCTTTGAATCTTAATAGACTACTTGCTCTTTCAACTGCCACTCCCTGCAATTTTCAAAGTCCATTAGGCCAAATTCACACACAGCATTTAGCAGGGTGGGGATGAGGTATGGGCTAAATCGCTGCGGACAGATGTTAGTTAAAAGTCTATAGTAAAATATAAAAAGCCAGTGGCGTTATTTAATTTTTTTTCAAAACGCGCCATACTCTAGTATGGCTTTTTTCAGGTTTATGTTTTTCTCCATAGACCTCTCAAAAGAACTTAAAAAAGGCCAGGAAAAATTATTATACAAAATGACATTATTAAAAAAAAAAAACACCACTAAAAAGCATGTGAAAATGGCGTAAAAAAATACTTATATCTGCAGCCATTTTTACATGCATTATAAAACATGACACAATAACCCTGTGTGAAGCGGCCTTAGAAGTTTGCCTTACCTCTGACAGAAATACAACAGACATTGCAAGAAAAGATCGCGTCAAAGAAGAATACAACTGTTTCCCCAGCAAATGTTCACCTGAGCTGCTACTGGAAAGATGTATTGCATCAGAGCCTCACAGAGAACCCTAGCCCAAAAAAATCGAATTCACACAATACATGGACCAAGAGAACACTCACCTAAAAGTTCTAAATGACTGCTGTACACTTTATGCATAAAAACGGCAGTATCCTTAAAAATGTTTCCTAGTGGTTAAAAAAATCTTAATATGACATTTATAAAAAAATATCTTGAAAACTTTTTTCCTGTGCAGGTCTTTGTAGGTTATCTGCTCTGCAAAGAAACCCTTTTTAAACCTATACAGAATTTTTTTTCTCTTTGTGGTTTTTAATAGACTGTTCCACAAAACAGCTCAGTGGGAAAGTATTGATAAATCAGAGAAAATGTTAGACGTGAGAAGACGTATGATCATAAAAATCACTAAAAGTTTCTCAATAATGACTTTTCTTGGCACAGCAGCCATAGGTTATGTAGTTTTTGTATCATTGCTATTTATTACTCAAGAACAGAAAATCTAATTTCCATGCAAGTGTATTAATTTTAGAAATTCACATCACACTGAGAATATTTTTTTATATTGCCAGTGAATTAATGAGTAAATAGGGTATGTTCATATGTGTCAGATTTGCCTTAGGCAAATCTATAATGAATTTTTGGGAAAATCCCTAGCAGAAATCCAAGTCTAAAACTTGGATTTCTGCCGTGGATGTGCCAGTGCATCTGCACACGGATCAGCTCCAATATAATTTAATGGAGCTAATCCACGGCTTTTCAGTGCGGACTACCCGCCATTAATGAACATGTTGCAGATTTTTAAATCTTCATCCGCAACATTTTTACATACAGATTGTGTGCCTAAGTATGTAAATAGGGTCACAAAAAAACCCTTTAACTTGCATTGATTCCACTGATGTGGAATATCAGTGGATTTTAAGTGAAACATTTACGCCTAAATCCTCATCAAATCCTCATTGTGTGAACATGGCCTAAATACATGTCAAAATAGCTCTATATGTTTGGAATAAAGTAGATGGTAGGAGAAAAATTTAGGCATTTGATTAATATTTTTTTCCACTGGGTTCAGAAATGTTAGTTGTGTAACTAGTCCCTGGATCGGTCCATATTACTCAAAGTTCCTTCTAAAGAAAAATATTTATGTGATGCCTATTATGAGTAGAGTAAATGGTGAATTAGCACCTTTATTGCTAATTAATTTTTTTAGTATTTGTAGCATTACTTAAAATAGATTTCCTTGTACGGTACTATTACGGTGATACCACATATTTAATAGTGTTTGTTTTATGTTTTACTACTTTTGCACGCTACAAAAACTTTCTTTAGAAAAATTATTTGTTTCCTTGTCACTACATTCCAAGAGCAATAACATTGTTTTTTCATCGGCATAGCTTTATGTGGGCTTGTTTGTTGCAGGATGATCTGTAAATTTCAATGGTAGCATTTTGGGGTACCTACTACTTGATTACTTTTGGCATAAATAACTTGATAGTATTGTAGTGAATTATGCCTGAATAGGAGTACAAAAATGGCAGACCTCAGGGCCTTCAGTAGCTCCCTGGCGGCCATAGTGTTGTGAAATATAACTCACGAGAGACTGAGTCTTCAGGAAGATAAGTTTTATTTACAACCTGGGGAGGATTAATACTTTCAACGTGTTTCAATGGAAATTCTCACAAGTGTAGATCCCCTCCACTATTATACATTTACACTCTGAATGGTACATCAAATCCTCACCCCGATTTGGTGTCTAACATCAATAACTCTATCCCATTGGGCATATACAAGCATGCACAGCTCATGATTATATAATGTCCTTCTTATGTTTAACAATAGGCTCATATGTTACTCACTGGCCAAACTTACTTTGTCTTGTCAGAAATAATTAACAGAACTATCCTAGAGTAGTAACCCCCACCTTGGAATATGGCTAATAGCCTCTGTAACCAAGAATGTAATACATAGCATAACAGGTGGCTCAAATCGTACTTTCCTCTTTAATGATCATGTCGGGGAGGCAGCGATGAGGGGTTTGAGGGAGCCCCCTTCCTCTTTATAACCGCTTAGATGCCATGATCACTATTGACCATTGCATCTGAAAAGGTAAAAGGCCAGCGCCATCCCTGTGCCATACACTATCGTTCAAAAGTTTAGGGTCACTTAGAAATTTCCTTATTTTTTAAAGAAAAGCACAGTTTTTTTCAATGAAGATAACATTAAATTACACTCTATACATTGTTAATATGCTAAATGACTATTCTAGCTGCAAACGTCTGGTTTTTAATGCAATATCTACATTGGTGTATAGAGGCCCATTTCCAGCAACCATCACTCCAGTGTTCTAATGTTACATTGTGTTTGCTAACTGTGTTAGAAGGCTAATGGATGATTAGAAAACACTTGAAAACCCTTGTGCAATTATGTTAGCACCGCTGTAAACAGTTTTGCTGTTTAGAGGAGCTATAAAACTGACCGTCCTTTGAGCTAGTTGAGAATCTGGAGCATTACATTTGTGGGTTCAATTAAACTCTCAAAATGGCTAGAAAAAGAGAGCTTTCATGTGAAACTTGACAGTCTATTCTTGTTCTTAGAAATGAAGGCTATTCCATGCGAGAAATTGCCAAGAAACTGAAGATTTCCTACAACGGTGTGTACTACTCCCTTCAGTGGACAGCACAAACAGGCTCTAACCAGAATAGAAATAGAAGTGGGAGGCCCCGCTGCACAACTGAGCAACAAGACAAGTACATTAGAGTCTCTAGTTTGAGAAATAGACGCCTCACAGGTCCTCAACTGGCAGCTTCATTAAATAGTACCCGCAAAACGCCAGTGTCAACGTCTACAGGGAAGAGGTGACTCCGGGATGCTGGCCTTCAGGGCAGAGTGGCAAAGAAAAATCCATATCTGAGACTGGCTAATAAAAGGAAAAGATTAATATGGGCAAAAGCACACAGACATTGGACAGAGGAAGATTGGAAAAAAGTGTTATGGACAGACGAATCGAAGTTCGAGGTGTTTGGATCACACAGAAGAACATTTGTGAGGCGCAGAACAACTGAAAAGATGCTGGAAGCGTGCCTGACGCCATCTGTCAAGCATGGTGGAGGTAATGTGATGGTCTGGGGTTTCTTTGGTGCTGGTAAAGTGGGAGATTTGTACAAGGTAAAAGGGATTTTGAATAAGGAAGGCTATCACTCCATTTTGCAATGCGATGCCATACCCTGTGGACAGCGCTTGATTGGAGCCAATTTCATCCTACAACAGGACAATGACCCAAAGCACACCTCCAAATTATGCAAGAACTATTTAGGAAAGAAGCAGGCAGCTGGTATTCTATCTGTAATGGAGTGGCCAGCGCAGTCACCAGATCTCAACCCAATAGAGCTGTTGTGGGAGCAGCTTGACCGTATGGTACGCAAGAAGTGCCCATCAAGCCAATCCAACTTATGGGAGGGGCTTCTGGAAGCATGGGGTGAAATTTCTCCCGATTACCTGAGCAAATTAACAGCTAGAATGCCAAAGGTCTGCAATGCTGTAATTGCTGCAAATGGAGCATTCTTTAACGAAAGCGAAGTTTGAAGGAGAAAATTATTATTTCAAATAAAAATCATTATTTCTAACCTTATTCAATGTCTTGACTATATTTTCTAGTCATTTTGCAACTCATTTGATAAATATAAGTGTGAGTTTTCATGGAAAACACAAAATTTTCTGGGTGACCCCAAACTTTTGAACGGTAGTGTACATTTATGGCACTTGGCACTAATTACATTAAATACTATGTAAATGTACACCGCGTGTAGCCAAGGGTTTAAACTCATAGTTGTCTGTTTTACTAAAAATCTAAAAAATATTTATTAAAATTAGGAAATGTAGATTTTGGTCTAAAAAAAATAAATAAATAAATTGACTTTCAATATGTTACTAGTTTCTATTCCTAGTTTGTATTAGTTTTCCATGTGAAGGAAACAATACAATACTGGTACAATCCCTCTTTCCGTATTACTAATGGTAGCTGATTTAATTTGAAAAGCTGAATGCTTTTGTTAATCATTCCTAAATTCTTAATTTAGTCCTAGCATAAATGGATGGACAGACTAGTTATAACTTTATTGATGTTATTCTGTTTAAGTTATGGGCAATGTCAAGAGATTGCACCTCTTTATTTTCATAAATTAAGACATTTATTTATCTTACGTTAACCCACTTTACCTATTCAGATCATTTCGGACTCCAAATTATTTCACTCCTTGTTGTTTTCAGTAGGTCAAGCCTAAAAATATTGTTTGTTGAAAGTATAACAAAACAATTACACTGAATATAGGGAACTGTCAGGAGAAAATGGAATTGTGGCAAACAAATATGAATGATCCTGGCTCAGGTTTAGCTTACAATGGGCTGACTGTGGCTTTAAGAATAAAGCACACTGTGAAAGTCTAATAGTGTGAATGTCTAATAGTTGGTGGCCAGATTGGAAGCATTTAAAGAGGATCTGTCACTAGTTTATAAATACTCTATCTCCTAACTAATCTAATAGGCGCTATGATGCTGATAACTACAGTGTAATTTTTTTTCAAAACGTTTATTTGCAAAGTTATGAGCATTTTTCTAAATATGCTAATTTGGCTATATTTGCCAAATGGGAGGTAACTCTTTTTATTCACTCTGGGCGGTGTAATGTTTTCTGTATGATGCTGTCCAATCAGTGTCATACAGTTCTCCTCTTCCTAGCCTAGAAACACAGAGTGATCATATAGTATACAGCTTCCATTCCCGACTGTGTTTTCTAATGGTGACACTTCCGGTTGTTTCACAGCTAGAACTGCTGGTGCCATATGAAAGATTAGAATCTCATCTTTCATATGCCACTAGAAACCGAGATATGGCTATTTGAAGTGATTCTCCTTCCCTCCAGCCTCAGTCTCTCACACTGTGTCAAGCAGCTTCATGCTAGGACAGCGTCAGGGGCTGTGACGTAGCTCCACCGCAAGAGAATCGCTGCTGTTACCTCCCACTTGTCTAGTATAGCCTCATTTGCATATTTAGAAAAAAGCTCATAACTTTTAAAATAATAAACATTTTGGGACAAAATTTTCACTAGCATTATCAGTGTGACAGTGCCTAATAGATTGGCTAGGAGATTGGGCGTTACTAAACTAAGGATAGATCCACTTTAACAGTTCAACACTTGTACCAAACAGCTTGGTTCTATGTGGTACAGATAGTAGTGTCATGCATTAATTTCTCAGTGAGATGAGGTTGTCATAAGGCCAGATTTTGTAGCCATTTTTGTTGACAGGCTTTTTTGAGCTTATACGCATTTTCCTGTTCTTCTATTTAGGTGGGAAGTGACCTAACTAACCTTTTTTTCTCTATCTACCAGTAGTAATTTACCATCTCAGTATTCACATTGTGAATCAGAGAGTTGCAAACACTATTTGATTAGACACTATCTTTGGCATGCTTCAAGTCCAAGCTGCTTCTTATAGATTTTGAGAATGTTATCACATTGAAATCTTAATCTGAGTTCATTTGGAGTTCATAATAACGTTTTAGGATAAAACACACAAAGAATGAATAAGGACTGTTACAGCAAAACAATGTCTATCAGATGCTAATCAACTCATATCAATGTGAGCCGCTGGCAAAGGCTTGAATGGAAGACTTTAATAGACATTGAGGATGCCATGTTTGGTATCTATAATTGAATTATTCTGATTCACAAAGAGAATATTTAAGCTATTTAAAATGGGCAAATTTTGTTTTATCATCCACCAATAGTTTGCCAGAGAAAATCATTTTTCTGCATTTGATCTAAACCAAAAGGCTGAACTTTATTTTTTGGCGCCAAATAAATATTTCTCTACTATATTAAATATAGAGTTCACTACCTGTGCTAATCATGACAAAACTTAAGTAATGGCTAGTTTTTCTATAAACTTATTGCTTTAATATACTATACAAAGCATTTAAGAAGAATAAAGCTGGCTATAGACATAAGATTTATATAGCACCTATCACCTTACCTAACATGTCTGTTGTAATAAATACTTGTATTTCTCATAAAATAACAATTCTTGAACATATTTTTTTAAGACTCTGTGTTGTACCCTTCCTCTGTTACACCTCCTAGAAATGTATGAATAAATTTACAACTGGGTGTTACCATTCCCCTTGTCAAAGGGATGCATCCTTACCAGGGCAGATTCTAGCTTTTTTGCTGCCTGTGGCGAAAATTGAAATGGCGCCTCCCACATCCTCCTGGCTGTTCTACATCCCTACCAGCCTCCTCCAATTCTTGCGGATGCGCCATTGCCTTGTACTCCTCTGGCATGCATAGTGCAGCAATGAAGCTGAGCAGAGTACACCTCGCTGCACAGTACAAGGCACATAGAGTACAAGGCAATGGCACATCCGAGAAAGTTGGTGGAAACTGGTAGTAATGTAGAACAGCCAGAGGGATGTCAATCAAGCATGGAAAGGTGGGTTTGGTGTCAGTACTATGTGACTCTTCAGGATAGCAGCACCGCCCCATGACATATATAGAGTAATTAGCATACAGTGCGCCATTTTAAAAGTTGACTTTCTAGATTTTGCTGCATCTGAAAAAACATACAGGGGAATGTTTGAAAATATTGTCAGGTCACGTATTACTGCTTGGTGATGGTTCAAGGGGTTAAAACGTCCTGACAGGTTCCCATTAAATATACAATGAATTGCAATAATTCCATCTGCCCTGCAATTTTGTTATTATAAATATATCCTATATAATTTCAACACCAGAACCAAGCTCTTTCATATATATGGCACCAGAACCAAAGCTCAGTACATAAATACAGCACCAGAACAAAGCTCAGCACATAAATACAGCACCAGAACAAATCTCAGCACATAAATACAGCACCAGAACAAAGCTCAGTACATAAATACAGCACCAGAACAAAGCTCAGTACATAAATACAGCACCAAAACAAAGCTCAGTACATAAATTCAGCACCAGAACCAAGCTCAGTACATAAATATAACACCATAACCAAGCGCAGTACATAAATACAGCACCAGAACAAAGCTCATTACATATATATCTAGTACCAGCACAAATACAGCTCAGTACAGAGATAATTTACAAATTTTATGTAACCCCTGCTGCATAGGTTTGCGCTGCGTAAAACTACAGCTCCCAGCATGGCCCGAACAATGATAAGGATATGCTGGGAGTTGCCACCCATCACCTCGCTGCAGATCATACAGTGACTACAGTACTGACTAGAGGCAGAGTAAACATTTACATTGAGTGACTCACAGGTGACATCTTGTCTAGTCATTATTTTTCTCTTTTCTTCTCCATCTGGTCCAGACCTCTATGATGACTTCTCCCAGATATGGCCCATCTGCAGTTTGCCGTTCATATTTCTTCAGCTTCTCACTTTTCAAACATTTCCGCACCTATAAATGAAGATAAAGTTCTCATGGTGCCACACACTACGCCCCTAAATATAATAGCAGCATATACTGCACCCCTGAATTTAAAAGCACCATACACTGAGTCCCTGATTATAATAGCATCATACACGGTGTCTCCCCTACACACACACAAACACACATACAGTGCCCATGTAGATAGTGCCTTCCATAGAGTCCCCGTAGATAGTGCCCCTCATAGTGCCCCCTGTAGACAGTGCCCCTCATAGAGCCCCCTGTAGACAGTGCACATCATAGAGCCCCCTGTAGACAGTTCCCCTCATAGAGCCCCCTGTACACAGTGCCCCTCATAGATCCCCCTGTAGATAGTGCCCACATACATAGTGCCTGCTATAGAGTCTCCTCTAGATTGTGCCCCCCACAGAGCATCCTGTAGATACTGCTCCCCATAGAGCCCCTTGTAGCTAGTGCACCACATAGAGCCCTCTGTAGATAGTGCCCCCATAGAGCCCTCTGTAGATAGGGCCACTAATAGAGCCCCCTGGAGATAGTGCCTTACATAGATTCCCCTGTAGATAGTGGCTCCCATAGATTCCCCTGTAGATAGTGCCCCACATACATCCCCTGTAGATAGAACCCCACAAACAGACCCCTGTAGATAGTGCCCCCCATAGAGCATCCTGTAGATACTGTGCCCTCAGAGTACTTAGATAGTTCCCTTGATAGAGCCACCTGTAGATATAGCCCCCTGTAGATAATGCCACTCACACTGTTAACTCCAAAAAAAAAAGAAAGTTTACATACTCATCCAATCCCACTCCCACATCATCCTCTAGCAATGTCGTTCTGCTCTCTTCTGAGAGCGTCTGCTGGAGCTCAACTGCGCAAGCGGCGTGATGATGTCATCGCGCCAGTTGTGTCGTTGAAAAGCACTGAATGGCAGGGCAAGAAACTAAAACTTAAGATAACAACTGACTACTGCACAATTATATAACCCAACACAGTATATAATATAATAGC
This sequence comes from Rhinoderma darwinii, assembly GCF_050947455.1. NCBI lineage: Eukaryota > Metazoa > Chordata > Amphibia > Anura > Rhinodermatidae > Rhinoderma > Rhinoderma darwinii. The sequence goes on from NC_134688.1 coordinate 176,571,011, forward strand.
TAAACAATGGGGTAGATTTATGAAAACAGTCCAACAGAAAAACCATCCATAGAAACCAATCACAGGGCGGCTTTCATTTCTTACAATGCTCTTAAAAATTAACACTGCGCTGTGATTGGTCACTATGGACAACAAATGTTAGTTTTCATATATTGTCTGTTGATTATCGGTCTTTGCACAAAATATGTGGCCAATTAATGGCTAACAAGAACTACTTCCTGCTAACAACTATATCATGTCAATGTCCAGCTTAAAGAGGCATTCCTGGCGTCCCCTTTACTGAGGCTCTTTTGACACAGTATACGTGTGTAAATTCCTTAATAGTCTTCTTTAACTCACTGGATTTTGGGTGAAAGGGAAATCCTCTCCTCATATACTGACTTTCTAGTGAGATTGTGCCAGGCTTGTACTTATACACAGCAGCCAATCTGAGCACACAGATTTGCACTATAAAAGCAGGAAGGGGCGTTTGAGCATCCTAAGCCACTGATGAGATAGGAGGTGAGTTTCAGACTAGCTCCGACTTGCTGTACAGCTAAGACTACCAATACAGCTTCTTTGCAGTTTCTAATTATAGTTGTGAAGCAGGGCTGAAAAGTAGCCAAGCAGCCACCACTGAGGAAAATAAGTCAGTAATATTAAAGCCATCACCGGTAAGGTAGTGACTTTAATATAATTTTTTTAGATCTCAACTGCAATTCTACTTTAACCCCTACCCGCACCAGGACGTAATTGTCCGTCATTGCGGGAGGTTACTTCCCGCACGAGGACGTATAGTTACTGAGTTATTCCCGGTGCACACTGTCGGCGACAGTGTGCACCGGGAACCGGGAGGTCAGCTGTCGCCGACAGCTGACACTCCCCTCTTGCCGGCCAGCGGTCCTTTGCTGCTGATTTCGGCGAATTAACCCCTTAAATTCGGCGATCGGGTGCAATCGCCGAATTTTAGGGGTTTCTAGCATATCGGCAGACCCCCGTCCGAAATCGCGGGGTCTGCCGATAGTTAGTATGGCAAACGGAAGCCAAACAATGGCTTCCGGGTCTGCCATGGACGGAAGCCCATCAGGACCAACCGTCGGCTGGTCCTGATAGGCTTCCTGTCAGAGTGACAGAAAGTCACTGTGCATCGGGAACTTGGAGATCAGCTGTCCCCGACAGCTGACACTCTCCAGTGTTGCCGATCAGCGGCTCATCGCCGCTGATTTCGGCAATTAACCCGTTACATGCGGGGCTCGATTGCGATCTCCGCATGTAGCGGGTTTGTAGCGCATCAGCAGCCCCCATGCAATCGTGGGGGCTTCTGATGCTTGCGATGGCAGACAACGGCCCCCAAGTCTGCCATGTATGTCAGCCTATGAGGATCAGCCTCTGCTGATCCTCGTAGACCAACTGTCAGAGTGACTGTGACGTCACACTGACAGTTGGAATACATTACACTACCTAGGTAGCGATCAGAGCTGCAGGTAAAAAAGTGTAAAAAGTAAAAAAAAAGTAAATGAACAAAAATATAAAGTGTAAAAAGTAAAAAAAAGTTAATAAAAATGTTTTATAAAAGTGTAAAAATAAAAGGTTTTGTTTTCCTATAAAAAGTCATTTATTATAGGGAAAAAATGAAAACGTTAAAAAAAAAGTACACATATTTGGTATCGCCGCGTTCGTAACGGCCCAAATTATGAAACTATCATGTTAATTTTTCTGCACGGTGAACGCAGCAAACAAAATAAACGGAAAACTGTCAGCATCGCTATTTTTTGGTCACCACCCCTCCCAAGATATAGAATAAAAAGTGATCAAAAAGTCGCATTTACCCCAAAATGGTACCAATAAAAACTACAACCCGTCCCGCAAAAAACAAGACCTCCCACAGCTTTTTTGACGAAAAAATAAAAAAGTTACGGCTCAGAATAGCGTGTCCCAGAAAATAAATTATTTTATAGAAACTTAATTTTATTGTGCAAACGCTGCAAAACGTAAAAAAAACTATACACATATGGTATCGGCGTAATCGTACCAACCTGCAGAATAAATTAAAACGTAATTTATTGCGCACCGTGAACGCTGTAATAAATAAAGAATTTAAAGCGCCAAAATTGCTGTTTTTTGGTCACCTTAGCTCTAAAAAAGATCCTGAGGGGCCAAAATGCTCACTATACCCCTAGAAAAATTCCTTGAGGGGTGTAGATTCCAAAATAGGGTGACTTTTGGGGGGTTTCCACTGTTTTGGTCCCTCCGGGGCGTTGCAAACCCGACATGGCACTGAAAACCAATCCAGCAAAATCTGCGCTCCAAAATCCAAAAGGCGCTCCTTCCCTCCTGAGCCTTGCTGTGGGTCCAAACATCAGTTTACGACCACATATGGGGTATTGCCGTAATCGGGAGAAATTGCTTTACAAATGTTGGGCGGCTTTTTCTCCTTTATTCCTTGTAAAAATGAAAAAATTATATATTTCCACAGAAAAATAGGTGATTTTCTTCTTCACAGACTAATTCCACTAAATTCTGCAAAAAAACTGTGGGGTCAAAATGCTAACTATACCCCTAGAAAAATGCCTTGAGGGGTGTCGTTTCCAAAATGGGGTCACTTTTTGGGGGTTTCGACTGTTTAGGTACCACAAGACCTCCTCAAACCAGACATGGTGCCTAAAATATATTCCTAAAAAAAGGAGGCCCCAAAATCCACTAAGCGCTCCTTTGCTTCTGAGGCCGGTGTTTCAGTCCATTAGGACACTAGGGTCACATGTTGGATATTTCTAAAATCTGCAGAATCTGGGCAATAAATATTGAGTTGCGTTTCTCTGGTAAAACCTTCTGTGTTACAGATTTTTTTTTATTACAAATGAATTTCGGCAAAAAAAATGAAATTTGTAAATTTCACCTCTACTTTGCCTTAATTCCTGTGAAACGCCTAAAGGGTTAAAATACTTTCTGAATGTGGTTTTGAATACTTTGAGGGGTGCAGTTTTCAAAATGGGGTTATTTATGGGGACTTTCTAATATATAAGGCCCTCAAAGCCACTTCAGAACTGAACTGGTCCCTGAAAAAATAGCCTTTTGAAATTTTATTGAAAATATGAGAAATTGCTGCTAAAGTTCTAAGTCTTGTGACGTCCAAGAAAAATAAAAGTACGTGAAAAAAAATGATGCAAACAAAGTAGACATATGGGGTATGTTAACTAGTAACTATTTTGTGTGCTATTACTATCTTTTTTACAAGCAAATACATTTAAATTTAGAAAAATGCTAATTTTTGCAAATTTTTTGCGTAAATTTGACGTTTTTCACAAATAAATATTGAATTTATCGACCAAATTTTTTCACTAACATAAAGTACAATATGTCACGAGAAAACAATCTCAGAATCGCTTGGATAGGTAAAAGCGTTCCGGAGTTATTACCACATAAAGTGACACATGTCAGATTTGAAAAAATCATCTGTGTCCACAAGGCCAAAACAGGCTCAGTCCTAAAGGGGTTAAGATTGCATTATTTGTGAATTTAAGATATTTTGCAATACTATGGAATTAAACATGTAAACAAAAAACAGACTATGATCTGTCAAATTTCTATAGCCAAGGGCGCATAACCAAAAGTTGCGTTACAAGATTCACTTACACACATTGTATTTTGGATGATGTGAATCACTTTGCTACCAGAATCCTATGGGTGATGTGTGCCCCTGTATGACATACATCACAGGCATACATTTAACGGATATATCATTGTCTTTTTAATACTCTTTCATGACATAAAGTGACATCCAATAATTCCTAAGATTTCTAGAACATGCCAGATAATATGTGACTATGATTAAAATCTCGGTTTTGTTGTGTTACATCTTTGTTTATGACATCTTTGCAGTGGAAAGCATGTCCATTCAGCAAAAAAGTTGGATGTGCCCCGGATCTTTATTAGCAATTAATCTGTGCAGTATTTTTCTTTATTTAAACTAGGCCAATTGTGCTTTAGACTTCTCCTTTATTCATATTCTGACCAAGGAACCTACATGCTCTCATCCATAGTAGTTCATAAGGATAATTTCACAGTCACCTAGTTAAAGGAATCCTGTAAGATACCTCTCAAGTTTTGAACCCTCAACCAGTTGGCTCCAGCTACTAAGCAATTTCTATTGGCTATCTGGAAGCTGCCAGGACCTAGCTTGTAGTGTAGCATAAGTTGCTTGTCCTAGCTTTCTTTTCTAAGATTTTGTTTTGCCTGTTCCTGTAACTTATTCCTGCTCTCTGCTCTTATATTGCTGACCCAAATGACCTCCTATATTGCTGACCTTAATTGTCTTTCCCCTTGTTTTTTGCATACCCATTTATACCTGATTGCCTTTTGTGATACGAACCATTGGCTGTCCAACCTTTCTCCCACTAAATTCCTATTACCATAGTGCTGGTTAATTGCCACAGCCATTGTATCATTGTATCAGTGGACCAGAAATATTAAATGAATGCACATTTTCTTATAAATGACTTTTTTAAAATTAAAATAATAAAACATCAAAGATAAATTCATTACATTAGAATTGTATTTATTAAAAACAAAACATTTTAAATATATCAGTTTTAAATGCGGTTGATATACTTTAGGTCCTGACAAATTAAATTACCAAAATTATCAACAGCTGGCAGTATAAGGTCACGCAATTTTTCTTTTTATATTATTTGTGGAACTGACTACACAACTGATGCATAAAATTATATCAGCGTGCGTACATTTTTTTGGGATCTAGTTCTATCTTAAGGACCCAAAATGTTTTTTCTGCATCCTGTAGAGAAACAGATTCTGACTGAACTAATGTCTGGTGTGCTTTTTAATTAGTTTGCAATCTATAGATTGTGGCAAAATATTTATTAAATAAAACCATAAAGACAAATCACACCAGTGTATTTGTGCTGCTCTTGTTTCTTTTTGTATTTTTGTATATATATATATATATATATATATATATATATATATATATATATATATATATATATATATATATATATATATATATATATATACAGATGGATAGGTAGACAGACAGATATGAGATAGTTAGACAGATAGACGGATGGAGAGAGAGGGAGAGAGAGAGGGAGAGGGGGAGAGAGAGAGGGGAGAGAGAGAGGGGGAGAGAGAGGGGGAGAGAGAGAGGGGGAGAGAGGGGGAGTGAGAGAGAGAGGGAGAGGGGGAGAGAGAGAGGGGGAGAGAGAGGGGGAGAGAGAGAAGGGGAGAGAGAGGGAGAGAGAGAGAGGGAGGGAGAGAGAGAGAGAGAGACATTGCATCAGACTGTATCTGGTTCTATTTTCGGGACACTGGACATAGCCTACTGAGATTTTATTTTGATCCTTTAAAAACAAAACAGATATGGGCTGAATTTATACAAACTGTTGCATTTCTGCAGGAGTTTGTATAACACTGAAATGAACGGAATCTGTAAAAGAAAAAAGACTAGTGTGATCAACATACCCTATGAAAGTGTCCATCATAATTAATTAGTCATACTATACTCTTGCATATATCTGGGGAATTTAATTGTTCTTAGCACTACAGAGCATTAGAATCTCTACATGAGTATTCTGGGGCCAACCAACATCAGTCCTTTTTGAACAATATAAGGAGAAAGCAGTATATATAAGCAGTTTTTTAAACGATGATTTTGTAAACATTACTTGAAAAGTTTTTGTAGTTTATTGAGAATTTACTGTCAACAGAGCTTCAACTATGTTAGTACACAATGGGATATAGTAGTTCAATGAAGAACCACACATTGTAGTGTGTTGTCTTATTGAAGAAATTCTAGTTCTTTCTATCGAAAACAACATGTACAGTATAGCTTGCAAAAAAAGTGGTTGTAACTATTCATGATTGAGTACTGTGTGTATGGACCTGTACTGTGGCATGTAGAATGGCTATGGGTTTGTGTTACATGTGATGCTATATGATGACTGTAAAGGATCTGCCAGACACAGCTTCTATGGTTAATCGGTCTGCACCTGCTCCTAGGTCTGATAGAGTGACTCGATCTGCTACCACTCAGGCTGGTAGGCTCAGGAGTGGGAGAACCTATCACAGCCTGGCCAGACAGTTCTAGCTCCCACCCTCGGTCCATTTATACCTTCATTTCCTGCTTGTCTTTGCCTGTGATTCTATCCTGTTTCCTGGCTCTGCTGCTCCTGCTATTATTATTGACCTTGCTTCATTTTGACCCTGGCTTTACTGACTACGCTTCTGCTCTGCGTTTGGTACCTCGTTCACTCCTGGTTTGACTTGGCTCGTTCTCTACGCCTATTGCTTACGGTGTTGCCGTGGGTAACTGCCCCATTTTCTTTAGCTTCTGTGTACCCTTGTCTGTTTGTCTGTCATGCACATATTGAACGTAGGGACCGTCGCCCAGTTGTACGCTGTCGCCTAGGACGGGCCGTGCAAGTAGGCAGGGACTGAGTGGCGGGTAGATTAGGGCTCATCTGTCTGTCTCCCTACCCCGTCATTACATAATCACAGGCCCATATAACTTTTCTACCCTGGTCCCTGACACAACTATGGACCCCCTTGAGACCCTGGCTCAGCAAATGCAGGGCCTCTCCCAACAGGTCCAAGCCCTGGCTCAGAGGGGCAACCATCGTGATGCCACCCTGGTAGTGCCCCCACCTCACCTCTTGAACCCCACCTCAAGTTGCCTGACCGTTTCTCAGGGGACCGGAAGACTTTTTTCTCCTTTCGGGAGAGTTGTAGGCTCTATTTCCGTCTAAGGCCCCACTCCTCAGCTTCTGAGAGCCAGCGAGTGGGTATAATTATGTCCCGGCTCCAGGATGGGCCCCAAGAATGGGCCTTCTCCTTGGCTCCTGACGCCCCTGAACTTTCCTCTGTGGATCTTTTTTTTTCTGCTCTCGGGCTCATATATGACGAGACTGACAAGACTGCCTTTGCCGAGAGTCAGCTGGTGACCTTACGTCAGGGTAAGAGACCAGTTGAGGAGTACTGTTCTGACTTTAGGAAGTGGTGTGTAGCTTCTCGGTGGAATGACCCTGCCTTGAGGTGCCAGTTTAGATTGGGTCTGTCAAACGCCCTGAAAGACCTGTTAGTTAGCTATCCCTCTTCAGACTCTCTAGATCAGGTTATAGCTTTAGCGGTACGTCTTGACCGACGTCTCAGGGAACGACGACTTGAACATTTTTGTGATTTCTCCTCTGGCTTCCCCATGCTGGCTCCCAAGGTTCCGTTGCGTCGTACTTCCACGGAAAACTCGGATGAACCAATGCAGCTCGGGGCCTCCATGTCTCCCCAACAACGTAGAGAGCTCCGCAGGAAGAATGGTCTATGCTTCTACTGTGGGGATGACAAGCATCAAGTGAACAACTGTCCTAGGCGTAAGAGTAAGCAGCCGGAAGAACCATTGGGGAGGTCACTTGGGCGCACAGGTATTTCCCGTAAATATGAAACCTAATAAGATCTTGCTTCCCTTTCGGGTCTCTTTTGAGGGTAGGTGCCTTCGTGGATTCAGGGTCTTCTGCTAATATTATGTCTGTGGAATTTGCTATGTTTTTAGCTATGTCATTGATTGATTTGCCTAAACCTGTCCCGGTAGTGGGTATCGACTCCACTCCACTTGCTAATGGTTATTTTACGCAGCATACCCCTGTTTTTGAACTCATTGTTGGCTCCATGCATTTGGAGCAGTGCTCTGTACTGGTGATGCAGGGATTATCATCCAATTTGGTTTTAGGCCTTCCCTGGTTGCAGATGCATAATCCCACGTTTAACTGGAATACTGGGGATCTTACCAAATGGGGTAATGAATGCATGACGTCATGTTTTTCTGTTAATTTTATTTCTCTCCCTGAGGAGGTTAACACTCTACCTGAGTTTATTCAGGACTTCGCTGATGTTTTTTCTAAAAAGGCCTCCGAAGTGTTACCTCCTCATAGAGAATACGATTGCACAATCGATTTGGTATCAGCAGCTAAGCTCCCTAAGGGTAGGATATTTAATCTCTCTTGTCCCGAACGTGAAGCCATGAGAGAGTATATCCAGGAATGCCTGGCCAAGGGTTACATTCGCCCCTCTACTTCTCCGGTAGGTGCTGGCTTCTTCTTCGTAGGGAAGAAGGATGGTGGTCCCCTTCCTTTGATTCCTGATCTCTTCAATCAGGTTCAGGGGGCCCAATGGTTCTCTAAGCTTTATCTTCGGGGGGCTTATAACCTTATCCGCATAAGAGAGGGGGATGAGTGGAAGACTGTGTTTAACAAGCCCGAAGGTCATTTCGAATACCTCGTCATGCCCTTTGGGTTGTGTAATGCTCCTGCGGTCTTCCAGAATTTCATAAATGAGATTTTGAGAGACTACCTGGTGGTATTTCTTGTAGTGTACCTTGATGACATACTTGTGTTTTCCAAGGACTGGTCCTCCCACATTGAGCATGTCAGGAAGGTGCTCCAGGCCCTTCGGGAAAACAAATTCTTTGCTAAAACCGAAAAATGTGTGTTTTGGGTGCAGGAGATACAATTTTTGGGTCAAATTCTCACTCCTAATGAATTCCGCATGGACCCTGCCAAGGTTCAGGCTGTGGCTGAATGGGTCCAACCTGCCTCCCTGAAGGCGTTACAGTGCTTCCTGGGGTTTGCTATTTATTACAGGAGATTTATTGCTAACTTCTCGGTCATCGCTAAGCCTCTTACGGATTTTACTTGCAAAGGTGCTGATCTCCTCCACTGGCCTCTAGAGGCGGGCAAGGCTTTTGAGGTCCTTAAGAAGTGCTTTATCTCGGCCCCAGTGCTGATTCAGCCTAACCAAATGGAGCCATTCATCGTGGAGGTTGACGCCTCCGAGGTGGGAGTGGGTGCTGTCTTGTCTCAGGGTACCAGGTCCCTCACCGATCTCTGTCCCTGTGCCTACTTCTCCAGGAAGTTCTCACCCACTGAGAGTAACTATGACATTGGCAACCGCGAACTCTTAGCCATTAAATGGGCATTTGAAGAGTGGCACCACTTCCTGGAGGGGGCTAGGCTCCCAGTAACGGTCCTTACCGACCACAAGAATCTGGTTTTCCTAGAATCTGCCCGGAGGCTCAACCCGAGACAAGCTCGATGGGCGTTGTTTTTTACTAGATTCAACTCTTTGGTCACCTATAGGGCTGGGTCTAAAAATATTAAAGCTGATGCACTGTCGCGTAGCTTCATGGCCAGCCCTCCTTCGGAGGAAGATCCTGCTTGTGTTTTGCCCCCAGGTATAATAATTTCCTCTGTTGATTCTGACTTAGTCTCCAAAATTGCGGCTGATCAAGGGTCAGCTCCCGGGAACCTTCCTGAGAACAGGCCTTTTGTTCCCCTGCAATTCCGGCTAAGGGTACTCAGGGAAAATCATGACTCTGCACTATCTGGGCATCCAGGCATCCTGGGTACCAAGCACCTCATTGCCAGAAACTATTGGTGGCCTGGGTTGCCTAAAGACGTTAAGGCCTACGTCTCCGCTTGTGAAATTTGTGCTAGGTCCAAGACTCCCAGGTCCCGATCAGCGGGCTTACTATGTTTTTTGCCCATTCCCCAGAGACCCTGGACCCATATCTCCATGGATTTTATCACCGATCTGCCTCCATCTCAAGGCAAGTCAGTGGTGTGGGTTGTAGTAGACCGCTTCAGTAAGATGTGCCACTTTGTGCCCCTCAAGAAACTACCCAATGCTAAGACTTTAGCTACCTTGTTTGTCAAACACATCCTGCGTCTCCATGGGGTTCCTGTCAATATTGTTTCTGACAGAGGGGTACAATTTGTTTCATTGTTTTGGAGAGCTTTCTGTAAAAAGTTGGGGATTGATCTGTTCTTCTCCTTCGGCCTTCCATCCTGAAACTAATGGCCAAACCGAGAGGACTAATCAGTCTCTAGAACAATATTTAAGGTGTTTTATCTCTGACTGTCAATATGATTGGGTCTCCCTCATTTCCCTCACCGAATTTTCCCTTAATAACCGGGTCAGTAACTCGTCAGGGGTCTCCTCCTTTTTCTGTAATTTTGTGTTTAATCCACGGTTCTCCTCTTTTTTACCTGGTGGTTCCAACAATCCCGAGGTAGATGTCATTCATCGGGAACTGTGCACAGTCTGGGCTCAGGTTCAGAAGAACCTAGAGGCGTCACAGAGCATACAAAAGACTCAGGCAGATAGAAGACGTTCTGCTAACCCCTTGTTTGTGGTCGGGGATCTGGTGTGGCTGTCTTCAAAAAATTTGCGCCTTAAAGTCCCATTCAAAAAATTTGCTCCCCGGTTTATAGGGCCGTACAAGGTCATTGAGCTCCTTAACCCTGTCTCCTTCCGACTGGAGTTACCTCCGTCTTTTCGAATACACGACGTGTTTCATGCCTCCCTCCTGAAACGCTGCTCCCCATGCTTGGCTACCTCGAGGAAACCTCCTGTCCCTGTTCTCACCCCTGAAGGGGTAGAATTCGAGGTGGCCAAGATTGTGGACAGCAGGATGGTCCAAGGCTCCCTCCAGTACCGGGTCTATTGGAGAGGATACGGGCCTGAGGAGAGGACTTGGGTACCCGCCCGGGATGTTCACGCTGGGGTATTGCTCAGGAGGTTCCATCTTCGGTTCCCCAATAAGCCAGGTCCACCTAGAAAGGGTCCTGTGGCCACTCATAAAAGGGGGTGTACTGTAAAGGATCTGCCAGACACAGCTTCTATGTCGACGCCTGTGGTTAATCAGTCTGCACCTGCTCCTAGGTCTGACTCGATCTGCTACCACTCAGGCTGTTAGGCTCAGGAGTGGGAGAACCTATCACAGCCTGGCCAGATGGTTCTAGCTCCCACCCTCGGTCTATTTATACCTTAATTTCCTGCTTGTCTTTGCCTGTGATTCTATCCTGTTTCCTGGCTCTGCTGCTCCTGCTATTATTATTGACCTTGCTTCATTTTGACCCTGGCTTTACTGACTACGCTCCTGCTCTGCGTTTGGTACCTCGTTCACTCCTGGTTTGACTCGGCTCGTTCTCTACGCCTGTTGCTCACGTTGTTGCCGTGGGCAACTGCCCAATTTCCTTTAGCTTCTGTGTACCCTTGTCTGTTTGTCTGTCATGCACATATTGAGCGTAGGGACCGTCGCCTAGTTGTACGCCGTCGCCTAGGACGGGCTGTGCAAGTAGGCAGGGACTGAGTGGCGGGTAGATTAGGGCTCACCTGTCTGTCTCCCTACCCCGTCATTACAATGACTCTGGAAGGCACTTGATTATTCCCTAGAATCGATGCTACTAGTAGAGAATAACTTCGTAATGTGACTTATTATTATTATTTGCATCCCCATTAAGGCCCCATTCAAATCTAGTTTTTGGCTGAAAGTGGCATCTGTCACCCATAAGAATAAAAGTGTATCTGATTAATGTACATGTCATAAAATACTAATGAAAAGCCCATTACATATACGTTAAAAGGATGCCTGTGGCATATGTCACCCATAGGCTCCCATGTTAAAAAAATGTGTTCAGTATATATATTTTTTTGAGGGACTCCGAGGATGGAATAGTCCAGTCTGCTAAACTATTCCATACTTTTGAAAAATGTATACCAACGTATACCAACTCAACGGAAGACAAATTGACACTATTATGGCCTCCATCGGCTAATGGAGCCTTATGGACATGTCTAGTGTATTCTATTAGAATCTAAATGTGGCCAATATAGCTATTATTTCCAGGCAGGGCATCAGTGCAGTATAGAAAGTACTGTCATCAGAGGTGTTTCTTGAAGCAATGCAAAATCTGTAACAGGACTTCCACACCTATAATGGCTCATTTAAAATACTGGTGTCATCTTATGTGGCAGGGGGTGCCACTTCTTTTCCTGCACCCACTATCATGGCCGGCCTTAGCTATGTGCGACACGTGCTGTAAGGGGGGCGCCAGTGGGTACAAGCCGAAGAGAGGAGAAATTTTCCTTCCTCTTCACGGCTGTGTGAAGTGAGCGCTGATTGGAGGAGCAGCAGCAGGTGCTTCTGTCTGCTCCACCAATCGGCACAGCCTGTACTGCAGTGTCACTCAGAGCCTCCCGCAGCTCCTTCCTGCTGTGCTGCTGCCACAGAGAAGACTCCTCCACGGAGCTCCAGTGTCAGGTAAGATCGATTTTGAAGGTGAGGGGACATTGCCCTAAATGCTATAGGAGTGTGGGGGGATTCTTTATACATGTATTTTGTGGGGAGGGGGACTTCTGTATAGTTTATTTTGTGGTGTAGGAGCTTATTATGAATCATTGGGGAGGGGAACTTAGCGTTATGTATGGGGAGAAAGGATTCTTTAGGGTACGGCCACACGGAGCGGCCCTCACACTGTCGCAACGCGGCCAACAACCGCGCTGGCACTATGTAGGAGCCGCTGTCAAATACCTCGTTAAGGGGTATTCCGGTTACATTCGCACGCGCACTGCCGTTCCATTCATTCTCTATGGGAGCGCCGGAGATAGCCGAGTGCAGTGTTCTGCTTTTTCCAGCGCTCCCATAGAGAACCCGGTGAAGTTTGGTTCGGTTGTCCGGGTTCGCTCATCTCAAAGACACTCCGTTTGGATGTTTGTAAACAGAAAAGCACGTGGTGCTTTTCTGTTTACATTCAGAGTTTGACAGCTCTTGCGCGAATCATGCAGTTCGCACGGAAGTGCTTCCGTGCGGCATGCGTGGTTTTCACGCACCCATTGACTTCAATGGGTGCATGATGCGCGAAAGACGCCCAAAGAACGGACACGTCGTGACTTTTTTTCAGCGGACTCACACTGAGTAAAAATCACACACATGTCCGCACGGCCCCATAGACTAATATAGGTCCGTGCAACGCGTGTGCAAATCACGCGCGTTGCACGGACGTTTTTCCCGTTCGTCTGAATAAAGCCTTAGGCTGGATTCACACGAGCGTGTGCTTTTTGCGCTTGCAAAAAACGCAACGTTTTGCGTGCGCAAAAGGCACTTGACAGCTCCGTGCGGCAGCATCATATGATGCGCGGCTGCGTGGTTTTCGCGCAGCCGCCATCATTATGACACTCCATTTGGATGTTTGTAAACAGAAAAGCACGTGGTGCTTTTCTGTTTTCATTCATCCTTTTGACTTCTGTTGCGCAAATTACGCTGTTCGCACGTTAGTGCTTCCGTGTGGCATGCGTGGTTTTCACGAACCCATTGACTTCAATAGGTGCGTAATGCGCAAAAAACGCTCAAAGAACGGACATGTCGTGACTTTTGCGCAGCGGACACACGCTGAGTAAAAATCATGCACATGTCTGCACGGCCCCATAGACTAATATAGGTCCGTGCCACGCGTGTGAAAATCACGCGCGTTGCACGGACGTATATCCCATTCGTCTGAATAAGCCCTTAGAGATAATATTTGTGGGGGAGAGCAACTTGATTATAATGGTAGGAACACACAGGGCGGATACGTAAAACTACACAGTGTATACGTCCTGAGAACTGCTGGGAATTTCACCTGAAAAAACGGCACCAAATTTTGGTGCAGTTTTTTGGGCGGAAAGACTGCAGAAATAAATTTTAAAAAAAGCTAATACTCCCGGCCGTAGTCCCTCTCTCTCTCTGAGCGTAGCCCCGCCTCCTACGATGACGCTGTAGTCCATGTGACCGCTGCAGCCTTTGATTGGCTGCAGCTGTCACATGGGATGCATCGTCATCCCTGGAGGCGGGGCTACGCTCAGAACAGAATACGCATCGCTATGACTACGGCCGGGTGTATTACCTTTTTTTATCTCATTTGAGATTAACGATAAGCAAAGTTTTTATCATTGATCTTCTCCTTTGTTAACACTGACCAAATATCATTATAATTGGTCAGAAACTGGCGAATCATGATGATAATTGGCTAAACTAAATAGGCCTTTAATGGGGGTATATTCAGGCTTAGTGCCTAGGGCAGCGTGAGTTGTAAATACGGCCCTGCTAAAGACGCAGATTCTATTGATCTACTAGGCTGGTGGTTCCCAACATGAGGTTCCCATGAGAACCCTCCAGGGGTGCCGCTACACTCCTCTGGACAACTGCCATGGACGATAGCACCCCCCCCCCCACCCCGAATAAATGGACAGAGACGTCAGGGGCTTCTCCTGGAGTGGAATCCTCGGTCACAGCGTCGGCAATGCTGAGGACAGGGATTCCGCTTCAGGAGTTAGTTGCCTCTGATGTCACTGTTCATATATGGACAAAGACATCAAGCACTCCGTCAAGGAGCGGAATCCCCAGCCACAGGGAGCTACAGTGGCGCTATCTACAGGAAGGGAGTGCTACCTACAAGGGGGCTGTGTGGCACTACCTACAAGGGTGTGTGTGGCACTACAAGGGATCTGTGTGGCACTACCTACAAGGGGGCTGTGCGGCAAGGGGGGGATTTGTGGCACTACTTAATAGGGATGCACAATGCATCGAAACTTCGATACTGTTTCGATACTGTGCATCCCCAAATGGTTCGAGCCACACAGCTAAGTATAGTAATACATGATGAATGAGACCGGGGCTGCGGCTGTGTAATACAGCCATTGCCCCGCTCCTGAGTCCTGACAAGTGCGCGCCGCGAGGATGATGTGATGTGGCCAGCGCTGCACTAATGAGCGGCGGCACTGAAAACAGAACATGGCGGCCGCACTGCTCACCTCATGCTGACCGCGCGTGCACTTAATGTCAGGAGCGGGGCAATGACTGTATTACACAGCCGCAGCCCCGCTCTATAACGGCCGAGATCAGAGAAACCGCTCATCTCCGCCGCTATTCTCCTGAATGCTGCGATCAAAGCTGACTGCAGCATTCAGGGGAAAGTGAGGAGCGGGGATGCCCCTGGATCGCGTCACAGGGAATTCCTGTGACGCGATCGAGGGCCATACCATATATGGGCAGACAGCCCAGGGTCTATTGAAGGACCCCAGGGCTGTCCTACCATATTTCCTGTTAGGGCATACTGAGGTATGTCCTAACAACTGCCTGTGTACTATCCGTCCACAGGCCAATGTACTGGCACATATCTGATATATGCCAGTATATTAAAGTTAAAAAATAAAGTAAAAACATAAAGTAATGTTACATTTAAAAAAATACACATACGCCTTTTTTTTTACAATAAACCTTAAAATAAGTCTCAATATATAAAATATACACACATTCGGTATTGGCGCGGCCGTAATAACCTGCACAACAATTTTTTGCGTCATTTATGATGTGTACGCTGTAAAAAAAAATCTAAAAAAAAAAATCTTTCACTTATTAATGTGAGGCGCGAGGTGTGATGAATTTAACCTCCGTGTGCCTCACATTAATAGTAATTAACCCCATCATGTACCTTACACATTAACCCATTATGACTGAGAAACATGATGGGGTTAATTACTATTAATGTGAGGCAAAATGAGGTTAAATTCAGCATCGCACCTCGCGCCTCACATCAGAAAATGGAAGAACTTTTTTTATTACTGTTGGCAAAGTATCGTTTTGGTATCGAAATCGCAATACTACACGAAGTGTCGGTATCGAAGTCCAAATTCAGGTATCGTGACATCCCTACTACCTACAAAGGGGCTGTGTGGCACTACCTACAAGGGGGCTGTGTGGCACGAACTACAAAAGGGCTGTGTGGCACTACCTACAAGGGGGCTGTGTGGCACTACCTACAAGGGGGCTGTGTGGCACGAACTACAAAAGGGCTGTGTGGCACTACCTACAAGAGGGCTGTGTGGCACTACCTACAGGGTGCTGTGTGGCACTACCTACAGGGGGCTGTGTGGCACTACCTACAGGGGGCTGTGTGGCACTACCTACAAGGGGGCTGTGCAGCAAGGGGGCTGTGTGGCACTACCTACAAGGGGGCTGTGTGGCACGAACTACAAAAGGGCTGTGTGGCACTACCTACAAGAGGGCTGTGTGGCACTACCTACAAGAGGGCTGTGTGGCACTACCTACAGGGGGCTGTGTGGCACTACCTACAGGGGGCTGTGTGGCACTACCTACAGGGGGCTGTGTGGCACTACCTACAAGGGGGCTGTGCAGCAAGGGGGCTGTGTGGCACGACCTACAAGGGGGCTGTGTGACACTATCTACAGGGGGCTGTGTGACACTATCTACAGGGGGCATCTGTGAGTGGCGGGCTGATTTTCATTTTACTGTGAGTGGGGGCTGATGGTCATTTTACTGTGAGTGGGGGGCTGATGGTAGTTTTACTGT
Organism: Rhinoderma darwinii; assembly: GCF_050947455.1. Lineage (NCBI taxonomy): Eukaryota > Metazoa > Chordata > Amphibia > Anura > Rhinodermatidae > Rhinoderma > Rhinoderma darwinii. Next base: position 176,587,182 of record NC_134688.1, read on the forward strand.
GAGTGGGGGGCTAATGGTCATTTTACTGTGAGTGGACGGGCTGATGGTCATTTTAGGGTATGTTCACACGGCAGCCTCCGTTACGGATGAAATTACGGAGCTGTTTTCAGGAGAAAACAGCTCCGGAATTTCAGCCGTAATGGCATGTGCAGGCGCTTTTCGCTGCGTCCATGACGGACGTAATTGGAGCTGTTTTTCCATGGAGTCAAGGGAAAACGGCTCCAATTACGTCTCAAGAAGTGACAGGCACTTCTTTGACGCGTCTTTTTTACGCACCGTCTTTTGACAGCGGCGCGTAAAAAAAATTACCGTCGGCACAGAACATCGTAAGACCCATTCAAATGAATGGGCAAATGTTTGCCGGGGCTTTTGAGCCCCTTTTTCGGACGTAATTCGGGGCTAAAACGCCCTAATTACGTCCGTAAATAGTGTGTGTGAACCCAGCCTTACTGTGAGTGGAGGGGCTGATGGTTATTTCACTGTGAGTGGGGGGCTGTTGGTTATTTCACTGTGACGGGGGGGGGGGCTGATGGTTATTTCACTGTGAGTGGGGGGCTGATGGTTATTTCACTGTGTGTGGGGGGGCTGATGGTCTTCAAGTGCTTTCCACCTCTGACCTCCAATTGAAATTAATAGTAGGAAGGAAATAGCTGTGGCGCTCGTTTGGAGCTTTTTTTGCTGCGTCTTTTGCATTCGCTTCAAAGGCTTTAAAAAAAACGCAAAAAAAACCCCATCAAATAACGCTGTCAATTCAAAAGCAGATTTTTTTCTGCCTTACAAAAAGCGCTGTGTGAACATACCCTAAGAATGTAGTGCTTATTTTTAGCTATTTTCTGTCTTTCTCTAAACAATTTTTGGTATTTTTTTTTTCCAGGGGTGGCTCAAGTCCGAAAAGGTTGGGAAACTCTGTAGCAGGCTACAGAGGCGCCTGCAGCCTATGAGGCGCAGGGACAGGATCCCTGCGCAGTTGGCGTGATGACATCTCTGGATCAAGCCGGCATATGCAAGGATCCTGTCAGGTGGAGGTGGGGGGCAGTATGGTACTGTCTACAAGGGGGATGTGGGGGGCTGTATGGCACTGTCTACAAGGGGGATGTGGGGGCTGTATGTCACTCTCTACAAGGGGGATGTGGGGGCTGCATGTCACTTTCTATAATGGGGAGGTGGGTGCTGTATGACATTGTCTACAAGGGGGCGGTGGGGGGCACTGTGTACAAGAGGGAGGTGGGGCTGTATGACACTACAAGGGGCAGGTGGGGGCTGTATGGCACTGTCTACAAGGAGGAGGTGGGGGATTATGGCACTGTCTACAGGGAGGATGTACGGCACAATCTACAGGGGCACTTTCTACTAGGGGGGCTGTGGGGGCATTCTACTCTGTGGAGGCCACTATGCAGACATCATACTGTGTAGGGGCACTACAGGGGGCAATATAATGTGTGTGGCACTTAGGGGGCATAACACTGTGTGGGCACAATTAGAGGACAAAATACTGTGTCCTTGAAGGCGTTATAATATATTACATTATTAAATATTATTATTATACTGTGTGTGGGGCACTAAAGGGGCATTACACTGTGTGGGGGCACTATATAGGGCATTATACTGTGGGGAGGAATTATGCTTTTTTTATGGGGCATTTTTTATAATGGCGTGGGGCGCCGAAAGATCATTTCGCACGGGGCGCCATCTACCCTAAGGCCGGCCCTGCCCACTATGACTATGCCTGTGAGTAACATAAGGCACCTTAGATATCATGGGGCCAAGCAATTGCACAGCAGGTGCTAACATAAATGCATCTTGGCCCTTCCCATGGTTGCTAGGAAAATAATTAGAGATGTGGCAAGCTGTCACTGTATTCAGCCCATCTGACCTCTGACAGTGGTAGAACTCATCTATATCATGGATCAGTGAAAGACGAAACCCAGCTTGCCCATTGTTTTGATATGCCTAAATGGTTGTTAGTAAACACTTTAAGGGGGGATTCACACGAGCGTGTATTCGGTCCGTGCGGGCCGCGTGGTTTTCACGCGGCACGCATGGACCAATACAAGTCTATGGGGCAGTACAGACAGTCCGTGCTTTTTGCGCAGCGTTTGTCTGCTGCGCAAAAAGCGCGACAGGTTCAATAACTCTGCGTATTTCGCGCATCACGCACCCATTGAAGTCAATGGGTGCGTGAAAATCACGCGCACCACACGGAAGCACTTCCGTGGGACGAGCGTGATTCGCGCAACAGCAGTGAAAAGGATGAATGAAAACCGAAAAGCACCACGTGCTTTTCTGTTTCCGAACATCCAAACGGAGTGTCTTTGCGATGAGCGAAGCCGGACAAGCGTACCGAACTTCACCGGGTTCGGCCAAACTCGTTTTGGCCGATCCCGGCAAAAAAATTATCGGTACGCGACGTCAGGAGATAGTCACTGTCCATGGTGCTGAAAGAGTTAAACTGTTTCAGCACCATGGACAGTGACTTGCGATCCCAAAATACATTAACCTGTAAAAAAAATACGAAGTTCTAACTTACCGATTACTCCTGTCTCCTTCCTGCAGTCCGACCTCCCGGGATGACACTTCAGTTCAAGTGACAGCTCCAGCCAATCACAGGCCAAGCACAGGCTGCAGCCAATCACAGGCTGCAGCGGTCACTTGGACTGCTGCGTCATCCAGGGAGGTGGGGCCCGATGTCAAGAGAGGCGCGTCACCAAGGACGCGTCACCAAGGACGCGTCACCAAGGCAACGGCCGGGAAGTTCTCGGTAAGTAGGAACTTTATCTTTTTTTTTTACAGGTTTTTCGCTGTTGTGTTCGGCATTCACTGTCGAGGGTGCTGAAAGATTTAGCTCTTTCAGCACCTTGGACAGTGACGGGCGTTGACAAGCCTCATCTCTATGATGCCGGCTGCGCGAAAATCACGCAGCCGCGCATCAGACACGCATGACACACGCAGCTGTCAAATGGTTTTTGCGCTCGCAAAACGCTGCGTTGTTTGCGCGCGCAAAAACGCAACGTTCGTGTGAATCTCCCCTAAATCTCAGAATACTTTCTCTAATGTTTTATCTTAGAGCTAAGGTTTGAACATATGTTGTTTTGTCAATGGCATATACATATGGATGGGCAATACTAGTGATATATATATCAGTATGTGGGTTCTACAGTTTAAGGGGAGATTCACACGAACGTTGCGTTTTTGCGCGCGCAAACAACGCAGCGTTTTGCGAGCGCAAAAACCATTTGACAGCTGCGTGTGTCATGCGTGTCTGATGCGCGGCTGCGTGATTTTCGCGCAGCCGGCATCATAGAGATGAGGCTTGTCAACGCCCGTCACTGTCCAAGGTGCTGAAAGAGCTAAATCTTTCAGCACCCTCGACAGTGAATGCCGAACACAACAGCGAAAAACCTGTAAAAAAAAAAGATAAAGTTCCTACTTACCGAGAACTTCCCGGCCGTTGCCTTGGTGACGCGTCCTTGGTGACGCGTCCTTGGTGACGCGCCTCTCTTGACATCGGGCCCCACCTCCCTGGATGACGCAGCAGTCCAAGTGACCGCTGCAGCCTGTGATTGGCTGCAGCCTGTGCTTGGCCTGTGATTGGCTGGAGCTGTCACTTGAACTGAAGTGTCATCCCGGGAGGTCGGACTGCAGGAAGGAGACAGGAGTAATCGGTAAGTTAGAACTTCGGTTTTTTTTACAGGTTAATGTATTTTGGGATCGCAAGTCACTGTCCATGGTGCTGAAACAGTTTAACTCTTTCAGCACCATGGACAGTGACTATCTCCTGACGTCGCGTACCGATAATTTTTTTGCCGGGATCGGCCAAAACGACTTTGGCCGAACCCGGTGAAGTTCGGTACGCTTGTCCGGCTTCGCTAATCGCAAAGACACTCCGTTTGGATGTTCGGAAACAGAAAAGCACGTGGTGCTTTTCGGTTTTCATTCATCCTTTTCACTGCTGTTGCGCGAATCACGCTCGTCCCTCGGAAGTGCTTCCGTGTGGTGCGCGTGATTTTCACGCACCCATTGACTTCAATGGGTGCGTGATGCGCGAAATACGCAGAGTTATTGAACCTGTCGCGCTTTTTGCGCAGCAGACAAACGCTGCGCAAAAAGCACGGACTGTCTGTACTGCCCCATAGACTTGTATTGGTCCATGCGTGCCGCGTGAAAACCACGCGGCCCGCACGGACCGAATACACGCTCGTGTGAATCCCCCCTAAGACTTACAGAAGGTCTAAAATAAATAAAACATGTTTTATATTCAATTTATCTTGCATATATTGTATTATATCTAATAAACCACCTGTATTATACTTGATAGTATAGTAGTTGAAGTTTTATAGTACAGAACATATTTATATAGGTTCTCCACTGAAAACAGTTTTTTTTGTAGAGAACATAGGAGACAACACATGTAATATGATTATTTTTCTATTTCACTGCCTCGTTTTGACTCTTTGTGGTACCATAATCTGCATGCAAATCCCAATTTCCATCCTCCCTAAGCTGTCAGACTGTTAGAATTTGTGGTCCCTAATAGAGGCCTGTACTGTACACAAAAAGCACCCTGTCTTCTGTCTGGCATCAGGGGAAAAAGAAAAGATAACGGCTTCCTTAACTTCTAACTACTTGTATTTTAAAAGAAATAGCATGCTGTGCCACTGATCCATACAAAGTCAATGAAAAGTAAATTAAAACTAAGCATGTGCCATTCGCTACCCCTCTATATGAACTGTACCTGTTTTGTTACAAAGTTTAGATATAGAAGGTTGGGGGAGGATTGGTATTGTGTGCCATTTGTGGTAGATAATAGGAAAAGGGTATTGAAGTGTCACATCAATATCATACCTGGGGGAGACGTGCTCAAGTAACTGTATGGGAGCTGTATAAAGCTATATGCAGTAAGTCCCCCCCCCCCTCCCTCGTGGTGGCTGCAGAAAGCTATAATTTTAACCCCTATAGATGTTTTGAAACATGAATCAGCACATAATTTTTGACCTTGTAGGCAGAGGCATAGCTAGGTTCTCCTGCCCCAAACCTCTTTCCCGACATCTCCTTCGCCTTTCCATGTATGCTTTCTCTATCCATCAATGAGGATTAACTTTTTTCACATTTTTTTATGTAACTCGAGCATAAAACCATCTCTATATTTTAGAAGCAATATAGTTATACAAGTTAGTTGCCATAACAACAAATTAAAATAAAATAAATTAAAGAGGTCAATGTGCCTGACTAAAACAGATTATATAACTAAAGCTGATGAGACTATATGGTGAAATAATGAACTGCCTCCTTTTGTAGATAGTGCCACACAGCCCCATTGTAAATTGTGCCACACAACCCTCCTTGTAGATAGTGCCACACCCCCCTTGTAGATATTGCAAAACAGCCCACCTCTGTAGTTATTGCCACACTCCCTCCCTAGTAGATAGTGCCACACACTCCCTTGTAAATACTGCCACACTCCCTTGTAGATACTGCCACACCCCCCCAGGAGATAGTGCCACACACCCCCTTGTAGATTGTGCCAAACACACCCCCCTGTAGATTGTGCCAAACACATCCCCCTGTAGATAGTGCCACACAGCCCCCCTTTGTAGATAGTGCCACACACCCCCTATAGATAGTGCCACATACACTACCTGTAGATAGCGCTACACCCCCCCTCCCTGTACATAGCACCACTGGGGTTGCCATGGCGTCAGCAACGCTCTGGCCGGGGATTCTGCTCCAGAAGTAGAGAATGACAGAGCAGGAAACGAATAGTTTCCTGCTCTTCCATAATATTCAATTGTATCTGCATCCTGAGGATGCAGATACAACTGAATATGGCAGTTGCCGGGACACGTCCGGGACAGTAATTTGCAGAGACTTAGTCTGTAAATCTGAGGCAGTCTCTGCAAATTCGGTACTGTTCTCAACTATGCCTGTGCCGTTCAGCCCGGCGCCCCCCTATCTTTCCTCCTAGTTGGGCCCAGGGCACATGCCCCTCCTGCCGCCCCTAGCTACGCCGCTGTTGTAGATTAAAAAATAAAAAACGTGTTCATTGCTGGACATACAGTTTAAGGGCACGTTCAGACGTGATAGAATTTTCCCGCTGCAAATGTTGGTGCAGATTTGGGGCAATTACGCAACGAATCTGCACCAATATTTGGATTTTTGACAGGTAATTCAGACGTTGCAGATATCACAGCGGACTTGCCACAGATTTCAGTTTTTGCATAGCAAAGGCTGAAATCTGCAGTGAAATTCCGCTTCTTCACCGCAATGGAATGAGCATGCTACGGAGGGAAAATTCTGCACCGCAGCCTAATTTCCGCAAAAGTAATTTTCTGGAATGTCTGAACTAACTTTCCTAAAAATATGAAATGAAAAAAACGGCCGCTGCAGAATTCCCCTGCGGTCTATCCGCAGCGCAATTCAACAGCAATTCCGCCAAGTCTGAACGTGCCCTAAGCCTGGGCTTCTCATAGACTTTTGTTACACCACACCTCAAAATCAACTGCCACACACGACTTGCTATAAACAACTTTTCCCAAATAAGCATAATTGTTAACACTATGAATGGAAAACATAATCTTTTACAATTATTGTAATGTGTAATGTTATTAAAAAGTAAATTTTCAAAATATAGAAATTTGCTTTCATTTTCTGTCAGTCATTACTGATTTAATGCTACCTCTGTTTAATCAGGTATACTGAGGTAGTACACACAAAAAATATTGGTTTTAATTTGGCAAAATCATTCTGCTCTTTGCAGCTATTTTGCAATGTGTGCACCTTTAAAGAACAGTGTCCTGAAAATTTGTAACACCTGTCGGATCAGGGGCAAGTTTACTTTTAATGAACTCCTATATACTGGCTATGATTCCAGCCATGTAACTCCTTCGATGCAGTGGTCAATAGCGATAGGGGCATACAGTATAAGCGGTTAGACAGAGGGAGGGGGCTTCCACTGTCACCCCATCGGCTCCCAACATGCCAATGGGTTGCTATGGCAGCCAGAAGCCTAACAATGACATCCAGCTCTGTCGTCTACAGAAGCCAGAGGCAGGGTCTAATAGGGTGCCTGTAAGTAGAATACTTACAGGCAGCATAATACACTGCAGCATCAATTTTGCAGTGTTTTATGTAAGAGATTGCAAATTCAAGTCTTTTTGTGGGACTAATAAATATTGTAAGATACAAATTAAAAAAATGTTTTGAAGGTGAAAAAAATAACTATAACAATAAAAGATATTTGATTAAAAAAAAATCTTACAAATGTTCACAAAATTGGTATAGATGCATTCGTAACGACCGCTACTTTGAAAGGATCATGTTATTTATCCCATATGGTGAACGCCATAAAAAAAAAGAACTTTGTGAGAATTGCTGTCGTTGCTCATTTTGTCTCCTAAAATGGGATCAAAAAGTCATAATCACGCCAACATTTTCCGCAAATATACAAGCCCTCAAATAGTTGCTTTGACAGAAAAATAAAAAAGTTATGGCTCCCAGAATATGGTAACATGAAAAACAAATGATTTGTGAAAAATAAAAGTGATTTCATTATGAAAAGTAATAAAACATAAAAAATATATAAATTTGATTTCACCGTAATCATATTGACCCTCAGAATAAAGATAACATGTCAATTATACTGCCCAGTGAATGCTGCAAAAAACAAAACAAAAAAACTATTCCAGATTGGCTTCTTTTTTCGTTCATCCCTCCTCCCAAGAAATAAAATAAAATAAAAAGTGATCAAAAAGTCATATGTATCCCAAAGTAGTACCAGGAAAATTGACCTAAAAAATTGAAAAAGCTATCACGTTTATAAGGCCTAATCTAGGGCACGTCCTTAACCGCTTCCCGCAATTTCACGTACAGTTACGTGATGGGAGATGGCCTTTTCCCGCATCTCCACGTAACTGTACGTGATGGAGATGAAGCTGGCTCAGGAGCTGAGCCAGCAACATCACCGCCGGGTGACAGCTGTATGTTACAGCTGGCACCCTGAAGTATCGGCCAGGACCGGAGCTAGCCTCCGATCCGACCGATTAACCCCTCACATGCTGCGTTCAATAGAGATCGCAGCATGTGAGGAGTTTATAGCCATCGGCACCCCAGAAACGTGATCGCTGGGTTGCCGGTGGCTGCAAAGGCGATTGGAGGGCTAATACTTACCTCCCGATCAGCCTGTAACGGAATCCTCCTATGTCCCGTCGTCGGCGGGGCCCAGGAGGCTTCCGGTACCATCGGCAAGATGGTGCCGGCTCAGCTTCCGGCTCAGAAGCTGAGTCGGCGTCATCAGCAGTGGGTGTCCGCTGTATGTTACAGCGGACACCCCGATCTATCGCCAGGAACCGGAGCTAGCTCCGATTCCTGGCATTAACCCCTTCAATGCAGCGATTCAATTCAATCGCTGCATCAAAGTGGTTTGTATGCAATCGGCAGCCTTGCCATGCGATGGCAAGGCTGGCGACTGCTACTATGGCAACAGGATGCCTAACAATGGCTTCCTATCTGCCATTACATTAGCCGATTAGGCCCCGCCCGGAGGCGGAGCCTGATCGGCTTGCTGTCAGTGAACAACTGACAGTTCTAATACATTGCACTACATAGGTAGTGCAATGTATTAGAACATCAAACAAACAGTTGGACCTTCAAGTCCCCTAGTGGGACTAAAGAAAAGTGTCAAAAAAAGTGTAAAAAAAGTAAAAATAAAAGTTGTAAAAAATAGAATAAAAGTTTCAAATAATAACACAAAACACAATCGCCCTTTTTCCCTTATCAAGTCATTTATTATTGAAAAAAATAATAAAGCCATACATATTTGGTATCGCTGCGACCGTAATGACCTAAACTATAAAAATATGATGTTATTTATCCCGCGCAATGAACGCCGTAAAAAAAATAACTAAAAAATACTGACATAATTGCTATTTTTTGGTCACTTTGTCTTCCAAAAATTTAAATAAAAAGTGATCAAAAAGTCGCATGTACCTAAAAATGGTACCTATAAAAACTATAACTCGTCTCGCTAAAAACAAGCCCTCATACAGCTCCGTCGATGAAAAATTTAAAACCGTTTTGGCTCTCACAACATGGCGACAGAAAAAATCCATTCTCTTTACAAAAGTTATTTAATTGTGCAAAAAGTTGTAAAACATAAAAAGTGCTATAAATTAGGTATCACCGGAATCGGACTGACCCGCAGAATAAAGGTAACATGTAATTTATAACGCATGGTGAACGCTCTATAAAAAGAACTAAAAAAATATGCCAGAATTGCTGTTTTTTGGTCACCTTGCCTCCCAAAAAAAAAAGGATAACAAGTGATCAAAAAGTCGCATGTACCCCAAAATGGTACCAATAAAAACTACAGCTCGTCACACAAAAAAAAACAGCCCTCATACCACTACGTCTATGAAAAAATAAAATTAGTCAAGGCACCAATAAGCCAGGAAATAAAAATATGCAGTTGTGCCGGCCCGAGGGGAACGTTTCTTCTGTTTTAAGTGGCGATTTATCAAGGCCCCTAAAATTAGGGAACCAGGAAGGGGAGGGCCAAACATATCTGCTGGAAGTGAGGGCGCCCGTATTATACCAGGACAACACTTTCCCAGCAAAATTCCCCAAACTTCAAAGGTGCGGAGTGCGGACCAAAAGGGGAATAAGTAAAGACCATTTATTAGTGCGACACCGGCCTGTGCAGAAAGGATTGTGTCACAGCGTAACACACATCTATGGATTATTTTATTGTTTTTTTTTACCCCATTATTATACCACCTGACTATGCCCCTTATATACTCCGCCCGGCTTACATGTACCCCCACATTATAAACGGAAACACCAGTAAGACTCCAAACAAAACTACTACAAGCAAAATCCACGCTCCAAAAGCCAAATGGCGCTACCTCCCTTCTGAACGATACAGTGTGCCCAAACAGCAGTTTACTTCCACATATATGGCATCGCCATACCCGGGAGAACCCTTTTAACAATTTTTGGGGTGTGTGTCTCCAGTGGCACAAGTTGGGCGCCACATATTGGCATATCTATTGAAAAACCATTTTCACTCTGCAACATCGAGTGCACACCAATTTCTGCCAATCACCTGTGGGGTTAATATGCTCACTACACCCCTAGGTGAATACCTTGAGGGGTGTAGTTTCCAAAATGGGGTCACTTCTGGGGGGATCCACTGTTTTAGTCCGACAGCGACTTTGCAAATGCGACATAGCGACCAGAAACTAATCCAGCAAAATCTGTACTCCAAAAGCCAAATGGCGCTTCTTCCCTTCTGAGCCCTACTCTGTGCCTAAACAGCAGTTTATGACCACATATGTGGTATTGCCGTACACAGGAGAAGTTGCTTTACAAGTGTTGGGGTGCTCTTTTTCATTTATTTGTTGAGAATATGAAACATTTTCAGCTAAAACTACGTCTTATTGAAGAAAAAAGGATTTTTTTTATTTTCACTGCCCAATTCTAATAAAATCTATGAAACACCTGTGGGGTCAAAATGCTCACTACACCCCTAGATGAATTCCTCAAGGGGTGTAGTTTCGTGAATCGAGTCACTTTTGGGGAGTTTCCACTGTACTGGTACCTTAGGAGCTTTGCAAATGTGACATGGTGTCAAGAAACCAATCCAGCAAAATCTCTGCTCCAAAAGCCAAACGGCACTCCTTCTCTTCTGATCCTTGCCGTATGCCAAAACAGCAGTTTATGACCACAAATGGGGTATTGCCATACTCCAGAGAAGTTGCTTTACAAATGTTGGGGACCTTTTATTCCTTTATTTGTTGAGAAAATGAAAAATGTTGAGCTAAAGCTACGTCTTATTGGAAAAAAAGGATTTTTTTTATCTTCACTGCCCAATTCTAATAAAATCTATGAAACCCCTGTGGGTTCAAAATGCTCACTACACCCCTAGATAGATTCTTAAAGGGGTGTAGTTTCCTAAATGTAGTCACTTTTTTGGTGTTTTCACTGTTTTGGTCCCTTAGGGGCTTTGCAAATGCGACGTGGTATCCGCAAACCATTCCTGCTAAATTTGAGCTCCAAAAGCCAAATGGCGCTCTTTCCCTTCTAAGCTCCGCCGTGTGTCCATACAGCCGTTTATGACCACATGTGGGTTATTGTTTTACTCGGGAGAAATTGCTTTACAAAAGTAGTGGTGCATTTTCTCCTTTTAGTCCTTGTGGAAATTAGAAAAAATTAGCTAAACCTACATTTTCTTTGAAAGAATGTAGATTTTCATTTTCACGGCCTAATTCCAATAATTTCTGCAAAAAACCTGCGGGGTCAAAATGCTCACTATACCCCTAGATAATTACCTCAAGGGGTTTAGTTTACAAAATGGTGTCACTTTTGGGGGATTTCCACTGTTTTGGTGCCGCAAGAGCCTTTCAAACCAGACATGGAGCCTAAAATATTTTCTAATAAAAAGGAGGCCCCAAAATCCTCTAGGTGTTCCTTTGTTTCTGAGGCCTGTGCTTCAGTCAATAAGTGCACTAGGGTATTTCTAAAAACTGCAGAATCTGGGCAATAGATATTGAGTTGCATTTCTCTGGTAAAACTTTCTGTGTTACAAAAAAAATAGATGAAAAATGAATTTCTGCAAAAAAAAAAAGAAATTTGAACATTTCACATCTACTTTGCCTTAATTCCTGTGAAACATCTAAAGGGTTAAGAAACTTTCTAAATGCTGTTTTGAATACTTTGAGGGGTGAAGTTTTTAAAATGGGGTGACTTATCGAGGGTTTCTAATATATAAGGCCCTAAAATCCACTTCACAACTGAACTGGTCCCTGGAAAAATAGTCTTTTGAAATTTTCTTGAAAATTTGAGAAATTGCTGCTAAAGTTCTAAGCCTTGTGATGTCATAGAAAAATAAAAGGATGTTCAAAAAACTATGCCAATCTAAAGTAGACATGTGGGTGATGTTAATTAGCAACAATTTTGTGTGGTATTACTATCTGTCTTACAAGCTGATACATATAAATTTAGAAAAATGCTAATTTTTGCAATTTTTCGCTACATTTTGGTGTTTTTCACAATTAAATACTTAATGTATCGAGCAAATTTTGCCAGTAACATAAAGTCCAATGTGTCATGAGAAAACAATCTCAGAATCGCTTGGATAGGTAAAAGCATTCCGGAGTTATTACCACATAAAGTGAAACATGTCAGATTTTAAAAAATTGGCTGTGTCCTGAAGGGGTTAAGGGGTTAACAACATACAACATAGTAATGTGTATTTACCAAAACTGTACCTTATAGTCCAAACTTTCCTAATTTATTTATTTGCCATTTTCACAAGTGCTTGGCAATGCTAAATAATGATACAAACACATCACACATAATTTCAGCCTTTTATGACAGATACAGGTCGAGATTTATCAAAACTCTTGAAAGGGAAAGTGGAGTAATTGCCCATGGCAACTGATCAGGTACCAGCTCTCTACTCCACTTTTCATTTGCACCAATTTTCATAAATCCGCACCAATGAGTTTTCTTCCATTATAGTATTATTATAGCTTCATAGCTCCCATTTTCTAATTTGATCTTTAACTTTCTCCCAGCTCTCATACATTGTTGAACCATCCTAGATTTGGCCATGTAGTTGGTCATAATTGATCAGATTCAGTGCATATATTACTCCAGCTGAATGCACAGATAAATTCAGACAAAACACAAATCATAACTAGAGTTTGTCAGTTAAGCCCAGATATATGTGGTGAAGTAATAGCAGTCACACCTGAGACTTGGTGCCTGAGGTGGTCCCAAGGCCCCTCTGCCACATAAGATGCCATCAGTATTTTATCCCCTTCCTGCCATAGCCATTTTTCAGATTTTCCTTTTCACTTTTTTCTACCCACCTTCCAAAATCCATAACTTTTACATTTTTCCATCAATAAAGCCATATGAAGAACACGTTGTAGTCTTTCATGACACCATTATTGTACCATATAATGTAGTGGGAAACTGGAAAATAATTCTATGTGGGGTGGAATTGGAAAAAAAACTGTCATTTTTCTATTGTTTATTTTAGTTTAATTTTCACGGCATCTACCATGCAATAGAAACAACATGTTAACTTCATTCTATGGGTCAATATGATTTATGGCTATTTATATAGTTTTATATAGTTATACAATTTTACAAGGAAAAAACTAATTGTCAAAAAAACTTTGAATTGTATCACCATAACTTTTTTATCTTATTTATATTCCGCAGCATGCTCATTCTGTTGTGGAGAAATAGCAGAATTACAACACAGATTTAACTCTTTGCAATGCATAGGCAGAAACCTGCTGCAAATCCGCAACAAAATCTGTATGTAACATATGCAAATCCATTGTGGATTTGCCAGGAATTTGTGGTAAAATCTGAATAGAAAATTGTTTGCTACGTCTGAATTTGCTGAAAAAATCTGAGGCGAATTCTGAAATTGAATTTGAAATCCACGGCCAAATCTGCATAAAATCCCAGACAAAATCCACAGATTTCATTGCTGATTTTGGTGTGGATTTTTCAGGCTGGTTCCACAGCATATATTTTACTGTGTGTGTGAACTTAGCCTAACAAGGTGATCATACCCACAAGCCACAGTGTACTTTTTCTGACTCTATATACCAGGCTCCTGGAAAATTCTCTGAATATTTTCATATAACAGAGAAAATATTTTCAAGCAGTTCATGACATGTCTCTGCATAGAAAATGAGAGTGTTACTAAAATCTGTGCACTGTAGGACAGGTGTTTTTATGAAGTTTTTGTTGTGCATTTTTTAAGTTAAAACCACAGTTGCCAGTTCTTAGGTATGTATAAAGTATATGATTTCACTTTTATTCACATTTTAAAGTGTGATATTTTGGTGATTCTTGAGCGTAGAACATATTTGTGGATTGTTTTTCCCACTTTCCCAAATGAGGATACAGAACTAAATAGAAAATAATTCTGAAAAAGCATGCTCAGCATTTTATTGCAGTACCACACATGCAGTCTTTCTACATGTTTATGAATATTTAGAGGTTATTCACACGAACAGCGTTTTTTTAACGGCAATCACACAGCTGCATTAAAATCAATGTACTTCTATGGGGCTAATAACACGGCCGTTGTTTTAACGGACCATGTAAACGGCCTTTGAAAAAATAGGACATGTCCTATTTTTGCCCGTTTTCACGGATGCCTCAATAGACTAGACTGAGGGATCTGTAAAATCGTGTCCCGCATGGATGCAATTGCACTGACGTTTTTCACGACCGATTTGACACACATTCGTGTGAATAACCTTATTGTAAAGGTTTTTATAGACTCCTAAAAATCAACTTAAATTAGCTTAAAATGTAAAAACAATGTGAATACTTACCATTAACCCGTTAGTGACCGCCAATACGCCTTTTCACGGCGGCCACTAACAGGTTTTTTTCCGATGCATATGCCTTTTCACGGCGCTCCATCGGAATAAATAAACAGAGCAGGGAGCTGTTCTCAGCTACATCCCTGCTCGAACAGGCGAGATTGATATCAGTATCAATCTCGCCAGTTTAACCCCTCTGATCTAGCGTTCAATAGCCGCATCTGAGTGATTTTGGAGAGAGGGAGTGAGCTCCCTCTCTCACCCCACCGGCACCCTGAGTAAGATCGCAGGGTGTCGGTGGTTTCTATGGCAGCCGGAGGCCTAATAATAGGACATGTCCTATTTTTGCCCGTTTTCACGGATGCCTCAATAGACTAGTCTGAGGGATCTGTAAAATCGTGTCCCGCATGGATGCAATTGCACTGACGTTTTTCACGACCGATTTGACACACATTCGTGTGAATAACCTTATTGTAAAGGTTTTTATAGACTCCTAAAAATCAACTTAAATTAGCTTAAAATGTAAAAACAATGTGAATACTTACCATTAACCCGTTAGTGACCGCCAATACGCCTTTTCACGGCGGCCACTAACAGGTTTTTTTCCGATGCATACGCCTTTTCACGGCGCTCCATCGGAATAAATAAACAGAGCAGGGAGCTGTTCTCAGCTACATCCCTGCTCGAACGGGCGAGATTGATATCAGTATCAATCTCGCCAGTTTAACCCCTCTGATGTAGCGTTCAATAGCCGCATCTGAGTGGTTTTGGAGAGAGGGAGTGAGCTCCCTCTCTCACCCCACCGGCACCCTGAGTAAGATTTCTACTTACAAAATGCTTAACCCCTTAATGACCGGGCCTGAAAAGGTCTTAATGACAGCTACATTTTTCAGTTTTTACCTCTCTGCATTTCAGCAGCCATAACTTTTACATTTTTTCATTGACGAGGCCATGTAAGGCCTTGTTTTATGTGGGAGAAATATTTTTTTTTATCTTCACAGTTTGGAGGTAGAAAAAAAATATTGTTACAGCGTAAATATAGGAAAAAGCGATTCTCTGCATGGTTTTTCTGGTTTATTTTTTATCTTGTTCATATTTAACACTAAATAACCCATTAGATTCATTCTTCAGGTTATTGTGGTCGTTTAGATACCTAATATGTGCAGGTTTTTTTATTTTATTTAGTGTAGGGTCAATAAAATATATTTTATGCAAAATGACTTTTTATTTATTTATAAATTTTTTACTTATAATGTATTAGCATATTCTTGTATGCTAATACATTACACTGTGCCACTTTGACACAGGCTTATGTTGGGGCAGCACATAGTGTGCCCTAACAGAAGGCAAACTGAACAGACAGCGGGGTACGTACAATTTATTGATTAACTTTTATTAACTTTTGTTGGCGGAATAAAAAAAACAATTTCGTCACCCTTTTTTGCGTCCTAATTTTACGCCGTTTACTGTGTGGTATGAATAACACATTAACTTTATTCAGCGGGTTATTACAATTGCAATGATACCAAATTTATATTGTTTTTTTTAATGTTTTGCTACTTTAAGGGGGAGTTCACGAGTTTTTTGACTAGCTTTTTTACGTGAAAACCGCGTTGGAAAACGCGCCACAAAGCGTCCGAAAATGCCCCACATTGATTTCAATGGGAGGCGGAGGCGTGTTTTTCCCGAAAGTGGAAAAACCGTCTCGCGGGAAAAAGAAGGGACATGCCCTATCTTTGGGCGTTTACTCCTCTGACCTCCCATTGACATCAATGGGAGGCAGAGAAAGCGTATTTTGCCCTCGGCAGTTAATTGGCCGCGGGGGCGAAAAACGCAGCGAAAATCGACGTGCAGGCAGAGCAAAATCTGCCTCAAAATTCCAAACGGAATTTTGAGGCAGATTTTCCGCCTGCAAAAATCTCCATGTGAACCCAGCTTTACAAAGTAAAAAAACTTTTTTTTAAAATGATTTGTTTTTGTGTCCCCATATTTCAAGAGCCATAACGTTTTTAGTTTTCCGCCGATGCAGTTGTATGAAGGCTTTTTTTTTTTGTGGGACGACTTGTAGTTTTTATTGGTTCCATTTTGGAGTAGATGTGACTTTTTGATCACTTTTTATCACGTTTTTTTAATGCAGGATTCACAGAAAACAGCAATTTTTGCATTGTTTTTTATTTTATTTTTTACCATGCGGGTTAAATAATGTAATAACTTTATAGTTGGGGTGGTTACGGGCACGGTGTAACAAAATATGTGTAACTTTTTACAATTTTTTTTGTTTTGTTTTTTTAATAATAACGCATTTTTTAAGTGGAAAAAGTGGGTTTTTCTTTATTTTTTTCACATTTTTTTTTTAATTCACTTTATTAAACTGTTTTTTTTTTACTTTTTTACTAGTCCCACTAGGGGACTTTACTATGTGATCCTTTGATCGCTTTTATAATACACTGCAATACTTTTGTATTGCAGTGTATTAGTGCCTGTCCGTGTAAAACCGACAGGTGTCTACTTGGCGGTTTTGACTGCAGCATCTAAGCGGTTAAGCGGCAGTCATCAGCAATGGAGCAAGGTGCCAGCTATAATACCCAGCTGTCTTCTGCTGCTTATGGATCGGGCTCAGCTTCTGAGCCCGCTCCATACTACTCACCACCTGCCATGATATACAGGTATATAATGCTAGGTTAACAGGTTAAAACATTTAATTTTGGATGAAAACCATCTAAACACATACATTATATAAGTTATACCTGAAATAGGAACATACAAGATACAGAAATACAAAGATCCTTTACCCATGAGTTTAATGGTACAAACAGCATGGGATGAAATGAAAAAGGCACTTAGGAAAGAAGTTTTTTTTTTAGTTTTACCCCAACTTGGGTAAATTTTTACTATTAAGTGAGCACAGTAGAAAGTTTAAGATTCTGGAGGTAAAAAGTCAAGGCGAGTAGTATTTATGTAATTATTTAAACAGAGAAGATTTAAAAATTCACGGAGCTCAAACAAGAATTTTGCTTTATGGAACATGTCATACTATATCCACCCAAATAAATAATAAATAAATAAATTGTAGCAATTTGGAGTTTGGGAAAACTCAAAATGTTTGAGGTGTGATGGGGCTGATAATGCAGATCTGATGCATTTATTTTGAAGATGCCAGAAGCTCTTCGGTTACTAGAATGAAATAGGCTAGATTATTGAAGAAATGTTTGGAACTACAGTCCCATGGGATACTGGGAATAAGCAAGGACTGGAAGGTCTAAAGAACACCATTTTGATCAGTTTAAAAGCTTTGCTAATTGTAAGAAATTATATTCCTTTAATATGGATTTATCAAGGAGCTAACTCAGTAGAGGGATGGATCATTTTGAGGAATTTACTTGCAAGATCAAAAATATGATATTTAGAAACAAATAAGCGGGGACAGAAACAGAGTGAGCTTTGGATATCGCAACATGCGCTTAATAACTTCACATGTATGAATAATAGTTTTTTTTCCTCTTCCTCTTTTCCTCATTGAGTGGGATGGATTTAGAAAGGGGGTAAAATGTAAGACTGATTAACTTGTGAGGCAAGGTACCATGAACATCACATTCTGCACAAGCATCCTCTACTTTCCAAACAAAAATTGTTCTCTAAATAAATATTATCATTATTAGTCTTTTTGTCTTTCAGCAGAGTGTTCTAAAATTGATCATGAAATTACAATGACAGTCAATGGTTTGGGGCAACTCTGCGCTCAGCTTTATTTTTTTTCCAGAACTGTCCTTGGGCAAATTTCCAAATTACACAGTTTAGCAGAAAAACATATTTACTGTGGCAGTTCAGCATAAGTATAAAATATTTGTACTTCTCTTTACCCTGTCTATTAATTTGTCATTCTAGGCAGGCAGGAGACGGCATCCTATACTAATTTTTTCATTTTGCTAGAATTTGGATTTAACTATTTATCCAAAAGTGATTTTATTACCAACAGATTTCCTTTCAACAACTCAGAAATCTGCTATATGTCCTGTTCTTCATTCACATATAGAAACCGATACTACCATACAATATGTGTGCACGTTGTGGGTATTTTTAATTGGGAACTCTTTTTGCTGATTACAAATGGCATCTAAATGCCCCTACTGACATAAGGTGCTTTCACCTTGGGGCTGATCCTTCGACTTACATCTGATTATCTGAGCAATTTAAAAGAAATTGCCTATTACCACAATTATTTTTATCTTATCAACCGGCTCTATATTACAAGGACTTTTATTGAACCAGCACAAAAGCAGGGCACGCCGTGGCATATTGCCAAATAAAAGAGAGATGTTCTGGTGAATTTAGCCTAAATAAATTCACTGCAGAATAACAGTGGGGAAGTGGGAGGTAAACCCCTTTGACCAATAAATCTCTTCTGCATGTGAAACCCTTATCTTGTCCCCTCCAATATATCCCACACTAGGAAGCCATCATCATTGGCTCTGGTTTGTTATTTGTAAACCTTGATCTTCTGCACTTGGTGTCCTAAATATGGATAATTAGCATCGGTTTATCACGTCTCTGCATATTTCCTCTGCTCTCCAAACATGCAATGCTTCTATTGGCTGCCATTCTGTCACAGAAGATTATGGAGACAGATTGCACAGAATGAATGTGCTAAACGAGATTAGAAAGGAGTAGAAATAGCAACTTGGCCAATAAATACCTCGTGAGAGCCTTATCATACAATTACACGTTGACTTGTTTCACACTCTCCCAGCCTCTTAATCCAGCACCCCACCACGTATGAAAATTCACTAATTTCTGAATTACTGCATATCCATGCGACTTGTCACTGAGAATATTTGGAAAAGGTAATATTGACACAAATGAAAAATACACAATCTTGATTGCCATCCTGCTATGGCTTTTGTGTATTTTTTAGCGCAACATACAGAAAACATTTGCATTTATATAACTTGTTACAGAGAATCACTGGTTAACAGTCGGCTTTGCAACACTGGTAAACAAAGCATCTCTTTACAAACTACTCAGTTCTTTGGTACAAAAAAATGATGTTAAATAAATAACAGAATTAAATGGATCATTGGTAATAAGTCCTTGAGGAAAATACTGAGACTAGTGTATACCAAATCTAGGATTTAGAGCCTCAACCATAAATGAATTTATTAAATAATCCAGGAGAAAAGGACCTTAAATAAAGGTGAATAGTATCCGACAAGCCTTCTGAAATCATTGTATTCTTTCTTCTAAAGATTTGACCACTTATTTTATTAGATGGAATTATTCGTTATATCCCCCTGACTGAATTATGTCTAATTTCTGATGGGATTCAAGACATTATAGTTATACATGCGTTACAATGGGTGTCAGTAACCCTTTTCTTCCCAGATCACTCTTTGCATAGACACTTAATTATGTCTGATCCCAACACTGAGTGAACCGCTCCGGAGTTTGCATCAGCAATGCTGGTTGACCATTAATATGGGAACCAAGTGCTAACCTCAGGGATTGGTATTTTAGCTTTTCTTTTCTAACTTTTCTTAGTGTGGGGAAGCAGTGCAGCTTGTGTGGAGTGATTGTAAGGGTCTCTGCTGGAATTTGGCAGGCCAGAGGCTTGGAGAGCAGCCCCATGCTGACTCCTATTCACAGGGCCGGTTCTGTGTGAGCTTTGCAAGTTTCACTCAGCCGTGCACTCAATAGCTTCACAAAGCTGATTACAAGCTTCAGCGAATTCCTGAAGGAGCCAAAAGCGACGCAGGTGCAAACGAGCCGAGGGAGCCCGTGATCCCAGTGACAGAATGAGACAAGCTGGGAAAGGCTTGGACCACACAAATCCAAGCTTCTGCTCACCAGGCAGCAACAAACCTTGGGAACTTGGGGTCATTATCCATTCCATTCACAGAAGAACAGACTGTAAGTATCCAGTATCTCACAGGGAGCTCCATCAGTTACCTCAACCAAGTGCATCGTGTGTTTTGAGAGGAGGGGGACCTGTCTACTTTTTACCCCCTGCACTACACCCAACTATAGTATTCATTGTCTCTAAGCTCATCTGTATAACTTAATCACCTTGTTCAATCTGGTGGAATCAAACTGTTACAATAGCCATAACTTTCAATGCTCTTGAAAGTCTTAAGATTGCCTCAGGCATTAACATTTTTCCAAAAAATGATAAAAAAATACAATATTTTTTCAGCAGCTCGGGCTAAATAATTAGGTATCCAATAAACTAAGAATTAGAATGATTCAAGCAATTTTGTACACTTTATGATGTACTGAGAATTCACAACCAAAATGTTCTGTGTCCCGTCACAGTGAATTATGACTCAAAACAAAAACACATCAGATTGGCAAATATTTCACATAAGTACCCATTTATGATTAATAAACAATTAACATTTTAAGATATTTTATAAAGTTTTTCAAATTTAACTGATCACAACGGTGCACAGTTGCACCATATTTCATAGTGATCTGTTTTATTCCACTTATTGTCCACCATTTGAATTTAAAACCTGAAATAGGAAAGGTCTGTAAATTCTATACAACAAATGATTTGGAATATGTTGTTTCAATACTTTGTGTCCTATTATCAGTACTGGACACACTTGTATAATTCAGGTCTGTCATTAACTGGTAATGTGCTTTGTACTGCTGTCTGTCCATTGTTACCCCGTGCAATCCTTGCCTTCTCCGTGGTGATGAATGATGGACTAAGGAGGGGTTAGATTTACCATTATCTGTCCCTCTCCTCCTCAGTCTTTCTAAACTTAATATTGTACATTACAGAGGATTAATTCCTCATGCAACTTTCTTTTTCTACATAGCTCTACTGGAGATCATAATGCCCAGTATGTATTCCAGGCATGGCAAGAGAAAAATGTAACTAAGTATGCCTTATAAGAGATGGGCACAGTTGTGTAAATAGGAATGAGGTTGTTAAGTGGGAGATTTGCCCGATGTGAGTATAAGTTAAAAATACTTTTTAGCACTATTTTAGGTGTATAGAGATGTATACTA
This sequence comes from Rhinoderma darwinii, assembly GCF_050947455.1. Classification (NCBI taxonomy): domain Eukaryota; kingdom Metazoa; phylum Chordata; class Amphibia; order Anura; family Rhinodermatidae; genus Rhinoderma; species Rhinoderma darwinii. The sequence goes on from NC_134688.1 coordinate 176,608,544, forward strand.
TGACACTAAAAATGAAATGACAGATTTATGCTATTGTATATACAGTTGCATTTGTTTAGTTTTTTTTGTCCCCTTAGGCTTCGTTCACATCTGGCTAGGTCTCCGTTCTGACGTTCCGTCTGAGCTTTCGGCGGAAAGGAGCCCTGACAGACACCAACAGAAACCATTGATTTCAATGGTACCGGATCCGGTGTCAACAGTTTTCGTTTGTCTCCGTTGTGCAAGGGTTTTGTCGTTTTGACGGAATAAATAGCGTAGTCGACTACACTATTGATTGATAGAACCCTTGCACAACAGAGACAAATGGAAACCATTGGCACCGGATCCGTCATCATTGAAATCAATGGTGATGGAAGAGGAAACCTTTGGTTTCTGTTTGTGTTAGTCAGGGTCCCGTTCTGACGGAAAGCTCCGACGGAACGGGACCCCAGCTTAGATATCGATGAAGCCTTAGCCACTGGCTTTTTATTTTTTTTATCCTACAATAAATTCAACATAACATTGTTTAAAAACAAACAAACAAACAAAAAAAAAAACACAAATTGCAGCATGTCCTTACTGGTGTTATGTTTGCTATATGTTTTTGTTTTTTGTACTAATGTATCTTTTCATCAGCTTCATGTTCATTGTACATCTTTGGTCCCTGCCAGGCTACAGGATGCAAAAAAATATAAAAAATATGAAAAACAGATGCAAACTGATATCATGTTATGCATCAGTGCTCCAATTACTTTGGATATACTGTATAAAAAATAAAAAATAAAAATAAATAGATAAATAAACATGCCCCCAAAATACCCTGGTGGGAACTGACTGCAAACTAGATTAGGCTTTAACACAATCTAGTTATGGTGCAGTTTTTATTTTAGCCAAAACTAGAATTGGATTGAAAAGGAGAAGATGTAAAAGTCTTTTCAATATACTTTTCTTCTCTTTATGATCCACTACTGGTTTTGAGTACACCAAACTGTCCTGTATAAACAAGGCCTTAGGAACTGACACATACACAGATTTGAAAATGTATTTTTTTTTTTTTATGGATACAGTATTAGCTTAAACGTTTTAAAGACAATGTAAACCTTTGAATGGCATTTTTTTGTTAATAAAAATGGCAATCAGTGTGATTGGCGCAACTTTCTAAATAGTTTTTATTAAAAAATATTTAAACTTTTTGAGATACAACTGCTCTGTATTCTCTATACAGAGCAGATGTATCGATCGCTAAATTCTGCTCCCGTCAGAAATGCTGCTCCCGTCAGTCCCGCGGACCTGACGGGTTCAGTGTCAGCTATCTATCTATCTATCTCATATCTATCTATCTCATATCTATCTATCTATCTATTTATCTATCTATCTATCTATCTATCTATCTATCTATCTATCTATCTATCTATCTATCTATCTATCTATCTATCTATCTATCTATCTATCTATCTATCCATTTGTCTATCATTTATCTATCTCATGTCTATCTAACCATACCTTAGTTCCTACACACGTGCCTGTTCTGCATAGTAATGACACTGAGTCTCTTAATGTTATGCAAATGATATGCAATGTTAATAGTTTTAGCAGATTGTGAGATCCTCCCAGATCTGCTGCTAAAATGAGCATAATTAATAGAGCATCTCATGAAGACAATCGTTTGCCTGGGTGTTTACCTTGGGAGATGACACACTGTGCGCTGCTTACAGCTTTAATCAGTCATACTCATGCAAAAAACAAACATTATTCTGTTTAATGGCATCTTAAAATGCCTTCATTATATCACTGCAATGTTTTATTCTGTTATGTATAAAAATAGATGTACACACTGCAATTGTTTTCTGGTAACACTTAAGTCATTTATTGTAAATAAGCTTAGGCATCTTTAGAAAAACATATTGAGGTGTAAGTACTGCAAACTAGTCCTAAGGGTATGTTCACACGCAGTGTTTTCAGACATAATTCAGGCTTTTTACGCCTCAAATTACGCCTGAAAAAATGGATCCATTACGCCTGCTTGCAATGCGTTTTACGGTGTTCTGGTCCCACGAGGTGTTATTTTACACGTCGCTGTCAAAAGACGGCGCGTAAAAAAGACGCCCGCAAAAAAGAAGTGCATGTCACTTCTTGGGAGGTTTTTGGAGCCGTTTTTCATTGACTCCATTGAAAAACAGCTCCAATAACGTCCGTAAAATACGCCGCAAAAAACACGAGTTGCTACAAAAACTGCTGAAAATCAGGAGCTATTTTCATCTGAAAACAGCTCCGTATTTTCAGACGTATTTTGCTAAGCCGTGTGAACATACCCTAAGAATTACAAAATATTGCTGATGATTATTTACTCCCATATTGGAAGTAGTGTGTATCTGGTTTTATATTTATTTAACCTCAATCACACCAAATAAAGTCCAAGCAGTATAGAGAATAATAGGTGCATCGTCACAAACAGCAGACATGCTAGACTTTTTTCCCTATCTTATACCATCTATTAGTTTGCTTAGTGTACACCAGTTTTTTTGCGCCAAAATGTTGGCACATTTTAGGTGCACGCTGTCACATTTTAGGACACTCCTGTTTTTTACTTGACCATGCCCCTTTCCCATTAAACCAGGCACACTTGTTGACGTGTCTAAAACAGTTAATAAATGTGGCACACAGCATCTATCTATCTATCTATCTATCTATCTATCTATCTATCTATCTATCTATCTATCTATCTATCTATGTCTGTCTGTCTGTCTGTCTGTCTGTCCGTCCGTCCATCAATCTTATTACATAGTTACATGCAAAATCGGAAGCAGAAGGCCTACAAACATCTGCCCATTGATTTCAATGGGAAATATGGCATTCTGTTCCGTCGGGGCGTATTTTTACGCCTCATTTTCTAAAAACGGCATGTAAAAAGACGCCCCGTAAAAAAAAGTACATGTCACTTCTTGAGCCGTTCTTGGAGCAATTTTTCATTGACTCATTAGAAAAACACCTCCAAAAACAGCCGTAAAAAATGCAGCAAAAAACGCTAGTTTGATTAAAAAACGGCTGAAAATCAGGAGCTGTTTTTCCTTGAAAACAGCTCCGTATTTTCAGCCATATTTTGTTAACCGTGTGAACATGCCCTTAGAGATTAATGAGAAATTGATCCTTGCTTCATGAATGTAGAAAATACTACAACTGCCGCTACCAGTCACCACAGATTTTTCAGCAGGGTGCCTAAAGAATGTTCTACGACAATTTTTTTTTACTGTTGCCCATAACAACCAACCAAGCTCCAACTTCCTTTTTTCTAGTGCTAGTTTGAAAATTGAAGAATTTAGTTTACTGGTTGCTATGGGCAACAGTGACCCTTTTTCTTAGAACAGTTTTATGCATGAGGTGTATCAGCGTTGTGGTCACTGATACGGGAAGTCATGTCAGCTGGAGAGAAGGAGGCACCAGAACATACAGAAGGGGAGATCTGAGGGGTAAATGCACTGCAGCAGGGGCAAGTTTTCTCATTGTTAGTAAATGACAGAAAGGTGGTTTAGTTCGGCTTTAATAAAGTTATATGGAGAGTGGGGGTCTCTGTACTTTGCTAGTTGCTGCTTTGGCAGAAAGGTGCAGCTTTCCGATGTTCTTTTGTCTGATAACTAATTCAAGTTAATGTGATCTTTATGTAAAGCTAACAGCGGATAATTGTCTATTTTCTCGCCAACAGTCTCCATCACAATCACTTATCTGGAAACCTGCGGCTGTATTAATCGTTATATTCCCAGAGAGAAGCGTCTCTTGAATTTATCAGTACACACACTCTAGAGGCAGGGGATGGAGAACGCACATGATGTCCCCCGTGTCCCCATACTGTGCCAGTGCAGGGACCAAGAGAAGGGACCTGGCAAATGTCCCATTTCTTGTTCCTTAACCAGTAGGTTAAATGCTGCCAGTTCTGGACTGCATGTTACTGTCTCCTGAGCACTTTACCTTTATACATATAGTAGATATACACAGAATATTATATTGTTAGTATATTATAGTCTACGGAGTGAACTATATAAATATATATACTGTATATTGAGATGTATATGCTTACAAATGCTTCTTAAATATTTAAAACATAGTGGACACTAGTGATATATATATATATATATACATATGGAATGAAACCTGTTTGAGGCAACCACCCAAAATTGCATTGAAAAGTGATTTTCTAAGGGGGTGGTCTTCTCAAAGAAGATGACAGGAATGCATAATGTATGGTGGAGCTGAAAATCCTTAAGGGCACGTTCAGACGAGGTGGAAAATTTCCGCTGTGGATTTTGATCTTTCACACACACACACACGCACGCACACACGCACGCACGCACGCACACACGCATGCACACGCACATACACAAATATATATATAGCTGTGTGAACTGTGGAGGAAAACTTATTGGAAAGTGACAACGAAGGCAATGCTATAGTGATCCTATACTAACAACTTGATTTGTATCCGGTCGGTATTTCTGCAGTTCAGGGAATATGCTCATTTTAGGGGACACTAATATCTATAGAGACGTATATTATTCCTAATATAAAATACCTAAGAAACTTAAATCTATTGCCTTGAAGTGTTTACTAAGAGCTGCATTGCCAATCAGAATAGTCTTGTTTCATTAATCATAGTGACGTACGCCTACAGCATACATGTGCTGCTCCCTGTAAATCTAGCACAATGTATCATTGATTCCATCAATGTATCAGATATATTTGTACCAAACAGTTTATATAAATCCCACAGGACACTCAGCATTTACCTCTAAAAATCACAGCTCCGACACTCTCACTTTTGATGTTATTAGGTGTAAAATATTCCAAATTGTGTAAAGAGATCTCTAGGGAAGGCAATGTAAAAACTGAACAATTTTGTCTTTTTGAAGTAGAGTCAAAACATCAGTATTAAATAAGAACAGAATTGAAATCCTGTTTTTGCTTGGATGTCAATTGAGCAAGAAATTTGACTTTACTATTTCCCATGAAGGCTTTTAAGCATAGCTTTCAATGGGTGTTAATAAACGTGTATTAATATAGTACTTCCATGCAGCTAAAAACCAGACTTCCACCTGCTGCAAACAGCCCGAAATTAACGTAATTGTTCTGGAATGAACTAGGTGCAGCTTTTACACACATATATATAGAGAAAGGAACGTGATCATTGCATCCCCCTCATTAAGGGCATGGCCACACGTGGCGGATTTCTTCAGCAACTGTCCGCATCAATGCCGCACAGAATCTGCGTTGCAGATTCTGCGGCGGATCTGCCCAAAATGTGCAGTAAATTGATGCAGACTAGCTGCTGCGGACTGCGGGAAAAGTGCTTCCCTTCTCTCTATCAGTGCAGGATAGAGAGAAGGGACAGCACTTTCCCTAGTGAAAGTAAACAAATTTCATACTTACCGGCCGTTGTCTTGGTGACGCGTCCCTCTTTCGGCATCCAGCCTGACCTCCCTGGATGACGCGGCAGTCCATGTGACCGCTGCAGCCTGTGATTGGCTGCAGCCGTCACTTAGACTGAAACGTCATCCTGGGAAGCCGGACTGGAGACAGAAGCAGGGAGTTCTCGGTAAGTATGAACTTCTATTTTTTTTACAGGTTGCTGTATATTGGGATCGGTAGTCACTGTCCAGGGTGCAGAAACAGTTACTGCCGATCGCTTAACTCTTTCAGCACCCTGGACAGTGACTATTTACTGACGTCTCCTAGCAACGCTCCCGTAATTACGGGAGCCCCATTGACTTCCTCAGTCTGGCTGTAGACCTAGAAATACATAGGTCCAGCCAGAATGAAGAAATGTCATGTCAAAAAAGCAAGACGCATCCGCAGCACACATAACATGTGCATGACAGCTGCGGACTTCATTGCGGAATTTAGAATCTCCATTGAAGTCAATGGAGAAATTCCGCCATGAGTCCGCAACCAGTCCGCCACTGGTCCGCAACAGACAGAGCATGCTGCGGACACCAAATTCCGCTCCGCAGCCTATGCTCCGCAGCGGAATTTTACGCATCGTCTAAACGAACACTTCTAAATAGAAGTGGAAGTCAATGGAGAAACGGCTCCACTGCGGATTAACGCTGCGGAGTGTCCGCAGCGGAATTCAAGTGAAATTCCGCCACGTGTGAACCCAGCCTAACAGCAAACTTCACAAAGACATTTTATACAAAGCTTCCTATACAGAAGAAGAATATCATTTAAACGGATGCTGTGATGTTTTTTTTATGCTAATAATTTATTTTTCATAAATTCCAAAAACCAAACAAATAATGATTCTAATCCTCAAATAAGAAACAGCATCCATCGTGACCTCCGTAAAGCCAGTGGTCATGTTCCTGCATTATGATATACGTCTGCATGCTACTATTTAGATTGTGAGCCCCAATGGGGACAGTAAATGAGGACCTCTGTACAGCGCTGCGGAATATGTTTGCGCTATATAAGTAACTGAAATAAATAAATAAAATTATAATACGTGTGGCAGGAGTAACTTTTTAGAACACTAATAGTTTAAGAATAAATATTAAGAGACTGGTATCTATATGACACTACAGAAAATGTGCTTACATGACTTTAAGGAAAGTGAGCTATTTATAACTACTTTCGTCTTGTATTTTCCAGATTAACGGACTGCGGCACAGTCACCAATTATGATTTTTTTGCAGTTTTTAAAACAGCTAATCATGACTGATCAATGGAGGGATTCTATTCATTTATATGGGATAAACTGCTGCCAAACTGCACTAGTTTACAGTCATAGAAAAATATACTATCAAAAATGTTTATGTGGTTGTCCACAATAGCAACCAATTTTTTATTTTATTGTTCCATGTATCTAAAATGGAAAATGAATAAACCTTAAAAATAAGTCTTTATCAAGAATGTCCCATTGTTTTGTATCTATAGCTCCAATGCAGATCAATGCATCTCAATGGTAACAGACAACAAGCAAACTCTATTACCTTAATCGGGGGTTAACCAAGGCAAAACAGATGTATTTACTAGCAGTTTTGACTTGCTATGGATCTCTTAGGTTTTTTCATGCCGTGGAGTTTTGGCCATTTTTTTGTTTAATCCACAACCGGTGGATCCTAAACTGAGGAAAATAATAAAGGAAACATATCTTCTCTGTTTTAATCCAGTGATAGTTAGCAAAAAAAAAAAAAAAACATGTATGGAAAAAACTGCACTGAGCAAGGCCATATTGATGTATGGTTGTTAGGTAATGTCAACATCAAAACAAAAACGGGACCTTGGAGTTATCATTTCCTATTATATGAAGGTAAGCAAGCAATGTAGTCAAGCTGTGGGGAAAGCCAAAGGTTACTTGGTTGTATAGGAAGATGTATTAGTAGCAGGAAGAAGAAGGTTTTATTGCCACTTTACAGATTACCTGTATCCCTCCCCTTGAGAACTGTGTACACTTCTGGATACCCTCTCTCAAGAAAGGCATCAATAGAGAAAAATAAGAGGAAGGCAACTAAAGGGTTCATGGGCTGCTAACAAAACATATCAGAAAAGACTTAAAGAATTAAACATATACAGCTAAGAGGGGAGAAACTACAGAGTTGATAGGATAGAAACGAGAAACATTTTTGTATATAAACTGTATTAATAATAAACGTTAAGCAGTATTTTTATGAATAAGAGCGTTTCTAAGAACAAGGGGGCATACACACATTGAAATTGGAGATAGGGAAAATATTTTTTCTCAGAAACAGTGATAGGTCCAGTCTTCCATCAGCTGTTGTGAGGACACAAACAGTTTTAGAATTCAAGAATGCTTGGAACAGACAACTGGATATTGTCGAAAATTGAAAAAAAAAAAAAAGCGGACTATATATATATATATATATATTTATATATATATATATATATACAGTGAAGGAAATAAGTATTTGATCCCTTGCTGATTTTGTAAGTTTGCCCACTGTCAAAGTCATGAACAGTCTAGAATTTTTAGGCTAGGTTAATTTTACCAGTGAGAGATAGATTATATTTTTTTTAAAAAACAGAAAATCACATAGTCAAAATTATATATATTTATTTGCATTGTGCACAGACAAATAAGTATTTGATCCCCTACCAACCATTAAGAGTTCAGCCTCCTCCAGACCAGTTACACGCTCCAAATCAACTTGGTACCAACGACAGAATAAATGGTAGGTGGAGGAGCCTTAAGAATAATTTTAAAGAACTAGGCTACAAGCTGAAGGGAAGGACCTCCAAAGTAGTATTCTCAGGAATACTGCCTGTGCCATGCGCATCACAGGAAAGACAGCGGGAGCTCAGGGAGTTAAATGCATGGCTGAAGTCATGGTGTAGAGGAGAAGGATTTGGGTTCCTAGAGCACTGGGCTGACTTTTCATTAGGGTACAAACTGTATTCTGCATATGATTTGCACCTAAATGGAAGGGGGTCCGCTGTGCTGGGGGAGAGAATTCTAGCTGGGTTGGTGGAGTATTTAAACTAGGGCTGAGGAGGGAGGTCAATGTAGAAAAAAAAGGGGTAGCCAGGTTAGAGAGGGGTCAGACTATATTGGTGGGGGGAGAAACAGAATGTGGGGAGAGGACTAGACAACAAGATAAGGAGATCCTTTCGTTACAAAACATCAGTGTAAATAAAAAGGCCCAATTAATGTCAAATCACATTTCTGATAATAAAAGTGAAAAACTGACAGGCAAGTTAAAGTGTATGTTCACAAATGCCAGAAGTCTAGCAAGCAAAATGGGGGAGCTGGAGGCCTTGATACTGGAAGAAAATATAGATATAGTTGGTGTTGCTGAAACATGGCTGGACTCTTCACATGACTGGGCTGTAAATCTACAGGGTTTTACACTTTTTCGGAAAGACAGGACAAATAGGAAAGGTGGTGGTGTATGTCTGTATGTGAGAAGTGATATAAAGGCGAGTGCGAAAGAGACAATAGTGGGTGAATACTGTGAGGAGGTTGAAACCTTGTGGGTGGAACTAGAAAGGGAGGTAAACACTGAAAAAATTACTTTTGGTGTAATCTATAGACCCCCCAATATAACTGAGGAGATGGAAGTTCAGCTATATAAACAGATGGAGCGGGCTGCACAGGCGGGTACAGCTTCAACTGCAAAGGGGAGACATTTCCTCAACCTGTTGCAGGAAAATTTTATGGGCCAGTTTGTGGAAGACCCGACTAGAGGTGAAGCTCTGTTGGATCTGGTCATTTCTAATAATGCAGATCTTGTTGGGAATGTCAATGTTCGTGAAAACCTCGGTAACAATGATCATAATATAGTAACATTTTACCTATACTGTAAAAAACAAACGCAGACTGGGAGGGCAAAAACATTTAATTTTAAGAAAGCCAAATTCCCCAGGATGAGGGCTGCAATTCAGGATATGGACTGGGAAGAACTAATGTCAAATAATGGAACAAATGATAAATGTGAGATTTTCAAATCTACTTTGAGTTATCATAGTGCAAAATTTATTCCTATAGGTAACAAGTATAAACGACTCAAATTAAACCCCACATGGCTTACACCTTCTGTGAAAGGGGCAATACACGACAAAAAAAGTGCATTTAAAAAATACAAATCTGAGGGTACATCTGCAGCCTTTGTAAAATATAAAGATCTTAATAAAATCTGTAAAAAGGTAATAACATTAGCAAAAATACAAAATGAAAAGCAGGTGGCCAAGGATAGTAAAACAAATCCCCAAAAATTCTTCAAGTATATAAATGCTAAAAAGCCAAGGTCTGAACATGTAGGACCCCTAGATAATGGTAATGGGGAGTTGATCACAGGGGATCAAGAGAAGGCAGAGTTACTAAATGGGTTCTTTAGCTCTGTATATACAACAGAAGAAAGAGCAGCTGATGTAGCCGGTGCCAGTGCTGTTAATATATCAGTTGATATACTGAATTGGATGAATGTAGATATGGTCCAAGCTAAATTAAATAAAATAAATGTGCACAAGGCCCCGGGACCAGATGGGTTACACCCTAGAATTCTTAAAGAGCTTAGTTCAGTTATTTCTGTCCCCCTTTTCATAATATTCAGAGAATCTCTAGTGACTGGTATAGTGCCAAGGGACTGGCGCAGCGCAAATGTGGTGCCGATTTTCAAAAAGGGCTCTAGGTCTTCCCCGGGTAATTATAGACCAGTGAGCTTAACATCCATCGTGGGGAAAATGTTTGAGGGGCTATTGAGGGACTATATACAGGATTATGTGACAATAAATAGCATTATAAGTGACAGCCAGCACGGTTTTACTAAGGACAGAAGTTGTCAAACTAACCTAATCTGTTTTTATGAAGAGGTGAGCAGAAGTCTAGACAGAGGGGCCGCTGTGGATTTAGTGTTTTTGGACTTTGCAAAGGCATTTGACACTGTCCCCCATAGACGCCTAATGGGTGAATTAAGGACTATAGGTTTAGAAAATATAGTTTGTAATTGGATTGCGAATTGGCTCAAGGACCGTATCCAGAGAGTTGTGGTCAATGATTCCTACTCTGAATGGTCCCCGGTAATAAGTGGTGTACCCCAGGGTTCAGTGCTGGGACCACTATTATTCAACTTATTTATTAATGATATAGAAGATGGGATTAATAGCACTATTTCTATTTTTGCAGATGACACCAAGCTATGTAATATAGTTCAGTCTATGGAAGATGTTCATGAATTGCAGGCAGATTTAAACAAACTAAGTGTTTGGGCGTCCACTTGGCAGATGAAGTTTAATGTAGATAAATGTAAAGTTATGCATCTGGGTACGAACAACCTATGTCCTAGGGGGAGCTACACTGGCGGATTCACTTGTTGAGAAGGATCTGGGTGTACTTGTAAATCATAAACTCAATAACAGCATGCAGTGTCAATCAGCTGCTTCAAAGGCCAGCAGGATATTGTCGTGTATTAAAAGAGGCATGGACTCACGGGACAGGGATGTAATATTGCCACTTTACAAAGCATTAGTGAGGCCTCATCTAGAATATGCAGTTCAGTTCTGGGCTCCAGTTCATAGAAAGGATGCCCTGGAGTTGGAAAAAATACAAAGAAGAGCAACAAAGCTCTGAGGAAAGATTGAAAGAATGAAACCTATTTAGCCTTGAAAAAAGACGACTAAGGGGGGACATGATTAACTTATATAAATATATTAATGGCACATACAAAAAAATATGGTGAAATCCTGTTCCTTGTAAAACCCCCTCAAAAAACAAGGGGGCACGCCCTCCGTCTGGAGAAAAAAAGGTTCAAGCTGCAGAGGCGACAAGCCTTCTTTACCGTGAGAACTGTGAATCTATGGAATAGCCTACCGCAGGAGCTGGTCACAGCAGGGACAGTAGATGGCTTTAAAAAAGGGTTAGATAATTTCCTAGAACAAAAAAATATTAGCTCCTATGTGTAGAAATTTTTCCTTCCCTTTTCCCGTCCCTTGGTTGAACTTGATGGACATGTGTCTTTTTTCAGCCGTACTAACTATGTAACTATGTAACTATGTAATATATATATAAAAAAGTAATAAATAAGTAATATGATAAGTATATTCATATTTATAATTTTTATTTTAAAAAAACTATTGGTGCATATATATGTATAACAATATAAACAAAAAGACGACAGACTGGATGGACCTGTAGATTCTTTTCTGCCATCAAATTATGTTTCTGTGTTCTATGTGTCACGCAAAATCAACTGAAATTCAAACTTTCATAAATGTGGCATATAAGCCCACTTGCTCAGGTGGAAACTTGCGCAACAATTTTTTAACCTGGCATTTTGAAACACATATATTTTTTGTTATGTTATATAAATATTACATAAGCCACCAAGACATTTTAAGCTTTTATTCTTTACTAAGCTTATTATTATATTATACAGTATTTCTAAGCTAATCTTAACGAACGTTCAAATGAACGCTCATTCATCGGCTGATCTGCTCGTTTATGCAGCAATAAATATTATCATTGTCGGCAGCGCATCTCCCCCTGTAAACAGAGCGTTGTAATGCCGACATGATAGAAGTTTACAGGGATGAACGATCGTAGTAATGATCACTCGTCCCCATACATAACCAATCATTGCTCTTTGTGAAAGGAGAAAACTAGCGCCGATCAATGAGGTGCCCATATCTCGCTCATTCTTACAGCTCATATCGGGCCATCTAATAGGATCTTTAGGCATAGTAATTTTTCACATATCAATAGGCATTGTGATTGCACAGCCCTTTGGATTCAACTTCCCCAGTGACATAAAAGGATAGACCACAGGTTAAATGCCACTGTGCATACTGAAATGGCGAAGGAAGCTCAAGTGTATGTATTAACAAAGAAAGTCTAGTCTAAACTGAGTGCGTAACCTGCTCACCTTACCATGCTCCAATGCTGTACTCCTCTGCCAGTCGTTGCCGCTGTGAATGTTGCTGAAGGATGTCAGGTAGCACATGTGCAAAACACACATACCTACTCAACTAGTAGTAAACATACAGTCATTTGGTCTATTAGGAAGCCCAGCCACCTGGCCGATCAGAGATCCCTGCTGTCTGGGCAACTAGAGCGCTGGCTACTTAACCGGCTATTAGGTATCTAAGCTGTTTCTGTGCTGTGTAATATTTTTATTTTATTATTATTTTTATCTTTTTATGCTTAACCCCTTAGTGACCAGCCTATTTTAGACCTTAATGACCAAACCATTTTTTACATTTTTCCATCGTCACATTCAAAGAGCTATAACTGTTTTTTATTTTTTCGTTGCGTCGACATAGCTATATAAGGAAATTTTTTTTTGCGGGACAAGTTGTATTTTTTAATAGCACCATTTTTGGGGTACATATCATTTATTGATTAACTTTTATTAACTTTTTTTAAGGGGGCAATATAAAAAAAACAGCAATTTCGGCATTGTTTTTTGCATCTTAAATTTACATAGTTTACCGAGTGGTATAAATAACATAACAACTTTATTCAGCTGGTCTTTACGATTGCGGCAATACTAAATTTATATAGTTTTTTTTATGTTTTACTACTTTTGTACAGTAAAAAACACTTTTTTTTTCAAAAATTATTTGTTTTTGTGTCGCTATATTTTAACACTTTGGATCAAGTCCCTCTGAGGCTTGCACCCGGTATTTGGATTATAACTTTGTCTCTGGTGCTGTGATATTTTCTTTTTTTGCCATATTTTAAGAACCATAACTTTTTTATTTTTCTGCTGACATATCTGTATGAGAGCTTTTTTTTGCAGGATGACTTGTAGTTTTTATTGATACCATTTTGGAGTACATGCGACTTTTCGATCACTTTTTATCAATATTTTTTTTAGGCAGGATGAACAGAAAACGCAATTCTGGCATTGTTTTTTATTACATTTTTACTGAGTTTACCATGCGGATGTAAACTTTTTATAGTTGGGGTCGTTACAGATGCGGCGTTACCAAATATGTGTAAATGTTTTACTTTTTTTTATTGTTTTTTCAGAATAAAACATTATATTATAACTTTATTTAACTTTTTTAACTTTTTTTTTTAGTCCCACTAGGGGACTTTACTATGCGATCATTTGATCGCTTTTATTATACACTGCAATACTTCTGTATAAGGCCTCATTTACACGAGCGTAATATACACGCGTGCGACGCGCGTGCTTTTCACGCGTGTCGTACACACCTATATTACTCTATGGGGCAGTGCAGACAATGCGTGAATTTTGCGCAGCGCGAGTGCGTTGCGTAAAACTCACGACATGTTCTATAATCGTGCGTTTTTCGTGCATCACGCACCCATTGAAGTCAATGGGGGCGTGAAAACCACGAAGCTCGCACGGAAGCACTTCCGTGCGAACTGCGTGATTCGTGCAAGAGCTGTCAAACTGAATGTAAACAGAAAAGCACCACGTGCTTTTCTGTTTACAAACATCCGAACGGAGTGTCTTAGAGATGAGCGAACCGCACTTCACCGGGTTCGGCCGAACTCGTTTTGACCGAACCCGGCAGGAGACAGTCACTGTCCAGGGTGCTGAAAGAGTTAAACTGGTTCAGCACCCTGGACAGTGACTTCCGATCCCATTAAACGTGAACGTGTAAAAAAAAAAAAGTTCTGACTTACCGATAACTCCCGGCTTCTTCCTCCAGTCTGACCTCCCGGGATGACAATTCAGTCCAAGTGACAGCTGCAGCCAATCACAAGCCAAGCACAGGCTGCAGCAATCACATGGACTGCCGCGTCATCCAGGGAGGTGGGTCCAGATGTCAAGAGAGGCGCGTCACCAAGGACGCGTCACCAAGGACGCGTCACCAAGGCAACGGCCGGGAAGTTCGCGGTAAGTACGAACCTCTTTTTTTTAAACAGGTTACTCGATATGGTGATCGGAATTCACTGTCGAGGGTGCTGAAAGAGTTACTGCCGATCAGTTAACTCTTTCAGCACCCTGGACAGTGACTGACATCGACTAGCCTCATCTCTATGATGGCGGCTGCGCGAAAATCACGCAGCCGCGCATCATACACTGATGACACACGGAGCTGTCAAGTGCCTTTTGCGCACGCAAAATGCTGCATTTTTTTGCGTGCGCAAAACGCACACGCTTGTGTAAATCAGGCCTAAGGTTTAATTCACACTTTGCGGCGTAAATACTACGGAATTAGTTGCGGAAAATGTAGTGGATAATACAAATCTCATCCACACACTGCATAAATCATGAGCGGAAAAAATGCTTTGAAGTTTTATTTCGCAGCATGTCAAATGTATTTGCGTAAATGCTGCTTATTTGTTGTGGGTTTTCCCCATTGAATTCAATGGGAGGTAAAATCCATGACAAATAACAGTCATTGCGTTTTTTTGCAGCGGGTTCGAAGTGATTCCAAGGCAAAAAAAGCAACTCTGCAAAAAAAAAAATAAAAAAAAATCTTATACTTACCCAGGACTCTGTGTTTCTTCCTCCATGCCGGCGGGGCTCCTGGGATGACATTTCATCCCAAGAGGCCGGTCTGCTAAGTGCAGCGGACAGTCCGGGCAAAAAACTGCACCATGGTTTGGTGCGGTTTTTCTCCCTGGGTTCCCTGCTGTGCACAGGGCGGATACGCTGCGTGCTTTTAGTATATCCGCCCCGTGTGAACTGTTGACCACCACATCTGAAGGTTTAAACGGACTGAATCAATACTGATTTCAATCTTGCTCGCTCTACCTGGTCTGCTGCAAGCTCTCAGCTACCTCCGGTAGCTGAGAGCAGGGATCTTTTACTGTGCCTGGTGGTGCTGCTTTATTCAGATGCAGCGCCATAAAAAGGCCTATGCATCAAAATAAAGCCCTTTAATAACAGCTGTAAAAAGACCTATGGGTGGTCACTAACTATAAACACAGAACAGAAAAAGAAAGAGATTATAGTAAATATTGTTTCTACAAGCATTAATTCTCCCACCCCTATCCCGCCCCATTCTTCCTGAACAGATAGAAAGACCAAATTAAAAAAAAAAACTTTTTCCTCTTAGTTTAGGTGAAGATAGTGCCAGGGCATTTAAACTGGGGTTTTCAGGCATTGACAAAAATTTAATAATTCCTCCGAGATCTATAAACGCAGCATTTAGAAATGATAAATCACAAGACATTTTTTTCTCACTGATTAAAAGAGGGAGGTGTCTGAGAAAGCCAAAGTTTAACTATCAATGACCTGGCTACAAATAGAGAAGTTCGGATAGCCATAGATGATTTATCCGGTAGGATCAGTACTGGAAAATCCCCAAAAGACATGGTCTGATATCTAGAGGAACCCTAAAATCGAAAATAGCAAAAAAAGCAATATGGAACTGCGTTCCAAAACCTGAAAAGTTTGGGGCAACGCCATGTCAGATGGTACTAGTCTGCAACCCGGCCCCAGGCATTTAGGACAAGAATTAGAGTCTCTTTTTCCTATTTAATGTAAAAAAGTTGCTGAGTAATACAGTCTATAGACAAACAAAATTGTGTGACCCTGTAGTTGTTATTAAAAGATACTAGTTTGATTTGTTTCTAGATATCTCCCTAGTTGATCTCTACAGAAAGGTCAAATTCCTTCTCCCATTTTTTTTAGATTTATATTGTGGGGTCCCCAGCCCAGAGTTCAAAAGATTACTATATATTTTAAATGCTAGACCTTTAGAGACTCTACGACCATCTGAACTTTTCTCTTCCGCTGACGTGCTGACTGGTCTTCTAGATTTTTTACTTCTGGACGAGCTCCTCTTCCTGTCTTCTCCAAGAACGACCCGTCATCAGTGATGTTCCTCTAGCGGGCTGTTCTGAACGACGACTTTGTAAACTAGCGCATGTGCATTAAAAAAAATCTGTATTTGAATCACGCATGCACTGTAAATGAAAGAGCAACGGAAGAAAAAAACACAGCTAAATAAACCACTGAATGTAAACAAATAAGCATAACGCTGAAAGAAAATAAATTTAAAAAAACAAAACTATATTTATTATTAAAAATAATAAGCGGGGCAGAGATAAAAAAAAGAAAAATATATAGCTATCAGAAAACCCCTTTAAGTAAAAGTATTGTAGCCCCAAATTGGGGTTCTTTTATCAGTTTAAATTCACTCAGATATGAGTTTTGCCACATTGGTGTTAAATCCAAGAAGGTAGAGACTTTAAATATATTTTTCATTTCTAACCAGACCCTCTGAATTAAATCATATAAGGGAACACAATTATATCCAGCATTTTTTAGTGTACCAGATTCTAAAATATTATATATGGATTTATACTCATATATTTATAGGGAATCCAGCAGGGATCCATTCATTGGGTACTCCTTCCATTCCAAAATATATTTAAAACTGGTAGCTAAGAAATATAGTTTTATATTTGGAACCGAGATTCCGCTTTGGTCACTTTGGTAATATTTTTTTTTTAATAGGCGTGGGCTTTCCCCTTCAAATCAAATCAGACAGAGTGTCATTTATGGATTTAAACACTATCATAAAGAAAAATCAAAGAGTTAACAAACACATATAATATTTTTGGTAATAATACTATTTAATAGCCATGCTCATAGGGAGCTTTTTCCACAAAATCACTTTGTTATCAAGGATTTTGAGCAGAGGCATTACATTTAAATTGTAAGTATCTTGAATATCTATTGAGATTATGAGTCCTGGATATTTAAAACTTTCTTTCTGGCCCAAAAGTATTAAATTGCTCTGGAACTAATAATTTCTGTCCTCAAGTGGAATTAATATTGATTTAGAACAATTGATTCTGAAGCCTGAGAAATCTCCGAACCTCCCAATAGCACTCAAAATAAGAGGGAGTGCTAAGTACTTTTAGTGTTGTCTTTTTGACAAAGCTTGTCCTGACGACGTCTCTTGGACTTCCCTTCTGCTTAGTCTCTACTATCAGTTACTGAATATCTTGAATTAAGAAAAAGCACTCCGTAGTATAGCCACAATATAAAGCTTTATTCCTCCTCATCGTATATCCAGACATCATCCTAAACAAAGTATAAAAACATTACTTATGCGTTTCAAGTGTTACATACTCTCTTAGTCATAGCATGATGTTTAATGACCCCACCATGTTTTTCTGTAAATAAGACCACCTGCGTTTCGCAACCACAATGCACAGCGGATACCTCCATCAATTATGATAGGGGTCGGAGGTCAATACAAACAGGTGAAGATTCCTTTCTAAAAGTGATGACAATAAGACATATCAACATTAAAAGTTCCGATCATCATAATAAGCCATTATAAAAATATATATACTTGTGGCAAAAATTCAACCTTTGCATTACTCTCATAGGCTATATGTAGAGAAGTAAACCAAAAAAGGTAAAAAGGTAATTCTGTATATCACATGCAATAGTTAAGTTGCCTGTAGCAGATATGGTTGATAATGGGAGAAGTCACCCCAATGACGTGCTCTTTATGGTGACTTCTCCCATTATCACCATGTCTGCTACAAATGACTTACCTATGCGATATATAGAATTAACTTTTGTGGTTTACTTCTCTGGGACTTGATTCTAGACATAAAGCCTAGTTAATACTTGCCACTATTCTTCATTGATACACTCTTAGTACTACCTGACATGCTGTTATGGTGAATCTCATTCCAGTATGTTTCAATGTTTTTATCTTATTTGTTGTTTGGGGGTAAATTAAGTTGCCTTATTGTACTAATAAATATTAACTTTTTCTAGACAAATGACTTTGACTTATGTATGTATTTATTGCTAGCTTGGATAATATAGGTTCAGTGCTCTATATAATTTTTTTTCCTGTTTCTCTGGATATTGTTTGTGGTTTTCAGAAAATATATAGGTTAATAGAAATATACACTACATGGAGAAAGTATTTAAACACACCCCTTAATCATTAAATTCAGTTTGTTTTAGCACTTAGCCTAGAATGGGTCAATCTAAAGTGCTCACTGAATTTGAGCGTGGTACTGTAATGGGATGCCACCATTGTAACAAGTCTGTTCTTAAAACTTCTTCCCTCCTAAAAATTCCATGATCAACTGTGAGTGGTATTATTATAAAGTGGAAGTGTTTAGGGACCACAGCAACTCAGCCACGAAGTGGCAGACCACGTAAAATTATAAAGCCGGGTTGCCGAGTGCTGAGGCGCATAATGCATAAAAGTTGCCAACGCTCTGCTGACTCAATAACTGCAGGATTGCTTGGCAGTAGTTTTGATTGGAGTTTTACTGGTATTTTAGTTCATAATGTGGGGGCATATGTAATCTCGGCAGGGTACATCAGGGGCATAGTCAAGCGGTATAATGGGGTAAAAAAGAACAATAAAATAATCCATAGACGTGTGTTACGCTGTGAAGCAATCCTTTCTGCACAGGCCCGTGTCACACTGATAAATGGTGTCGTTTCTTATTCCCCTTTTTCTGGGAAAATGTTGTCCTGGTATAATACCGGCACCCTCGTTTCCAGCAGATATGTTTGAGTCTTCCCCTTCCTGGTTCCCTAATTTTAGGGCCTTGATAAATCGTCGCTTGAAACTTTCCCCTCGGGTCGGCACAACTGCATATTTTTCTTTCCTGAATGGGAGCCTTAACTCATTTTATTTTTCATAGACGTAGTGGTAAGAGGGCTGATTTTTTGCGGGATGAGCTGTAGTTATTATTGGTACCATTTTGGGGTACATGCAAATTTTTGACCAAAAAACAATTCTGGCATAGTTTTTTCTAGTTTTTTTTTATATAGCGTTGACCACACATTATAAATCACATGTTAACTTTATCTTGCGGGTCAGTATGATTCCGGCGATACCAAATTTATAGAACTTTTTTATATTTTACAACTTTTTGCACAATAAAATTACTTTTGTAAAAAGAATGTATTTTTTTCTGTCACCATGTTTTGAGAACCATAACTTTTTAATTTTTTCATCGACAGAGCTGTATGAGGGCTTGTTTTTTGCGAGACAAGCTATAGGTTTATAGGTACCATTTTTGGATATATGTGACTTTTTGATCACTTATTATTTCAATTTTTGGAAGGTAGTTGAGGCCGTTACGCACGCGGCGATACCAAACATGTATGGTTTCTTTTTTTTCAATAATAAATGACTTGATAAGGGAAAAAGGGCGATAATGTTTTATTTTATTACTTGAAACTTTTATTTTTTGCAACTTTTATTTTTTTTTACACTTTTTTTTAGTCCCACTTGAAGGTCCAACTGTTTGATTGCTGTTCTAATACATTGCACTACCTGTTTAGTGCAATGTGTTAGAAGTGTCTATAGTTCACTGACAGCAAGCCAATTAGGCTCCACCTCTGGGGGGGACCTAATCGGCTTCCCTAATGGCAGACCAGGAGGCCATTTTTAGGCCTCCTGTTGCCATAGTAGCAGTCGGCAGCCCTGCAATCGCATGGCAGGGCTGCCGATTTGCTTCAAACCACTAGGATGCAGCAATCGCATTTGATTGCTACATCTAAGGGGTTAATGGCAGGGAGCAGAGCTAGCTCCGGTCCCTGCCATTACAGGAGGGTGTCCGCTGTAACATACAGCGGATACCAACCGCTGATGACATCGGCTCAGCTTCTGAGCAGGAAACGGAGCAGGTGCCATCTTTTCGTCAGTACCGGAAGCCTTTTAGGCCCCGCCTTCAAGGGGGCATAGGAGACTTCCGTAGCTGGCAGACCGGGAGGTTAGTATTAGGTCTCCGGTTGCCAATGCAGCCATCGGCAACCGGTGGCTAAAAACCCCTCAGATGCTGCAATCTCTATTAAGCGCAGCATCTGAGGGTTTAATCGGCCAGATCGGAAGCCCGGTGGTGATGGTGCGGACTCAGCTCCTGAGCGGGCTCTGTCACCGCAACGTAATGGTACTGTGCTTTGCGGCAATCCCTGCCCGACAGCACAGTATATATATACGGCGGATGTCGGGAAGGGTTTAATGCCATTAATTGCCATAGGAACACATTTATGCCTAGAAAGTTAGGTGGAGTGGATTAGTTTGTAGTTCCCAGTAAGCTATATATGTTAAACACTTGATACCTATTAAGGTTTCAAAGGTCTGTACGAAAAAGATTAAAATAATTATACGTTAAAAAAAATCTAGGATACTGTCCATGATACATGTGAAAATATAATTTATGATATAATCATGATAATTGTTATTGATGTCACTTTTTGTGGTAAGAAGGAGCTTATGGCTTCAAAGCTCACCTTGTGTCTAATGGTGGTCTAAAGTTAGCTTACATCCAAGGTGCATTTACAGTACTCAGTACTGTGCAAAAAATTTAGGCAGTTCTGGAAAAATGCTGCAAAGTAAGAATGCTTTCAAAAATAGAAGTGTTAAGGCCAGTTGCACATGACCGTTTTTCACGGCATCCGAGTGGCACCAGATTTCACGGACCTTAGCGGGTAAATTGGGTCCATGAAAATGAGATCTAATAGTTGTTGTTTATTTACTCAACTAGCAATATGCAAAGTGAAAGAACAGAAGAGAAATCTAAATCAAATCAATATTTGGTGTGACCAGCCTTTGCCTTCAAAACAGCATCAATTCTTCTAGGTACACTTGCACACAGTTATTAAAGGAACTTGACAGGGAGGTTGTTCCAAACATCTTGGAGTACTAACTACAGATTTTGTGTTGATGTAGGCTTCCTTAGATCCTTCTGTCTCTTCATGTAATCCCAGACAGACTCAATGATGTTGAGATGAGGGCTCTGTGGGGCCATATCATCACTTCCAGGGCTCCTTGTTCTTCTTTACTCTGAAGATTGTTCTTATTGACATTGGCTGTATGTCTAGGGTCGTTGTCCTGCTGCAGAATACATTTGGAGGCAATCAGACGCCTCCCTAATGGTATTGCATGATGGATACGTATCTGCCTGTATTTCTCAGCATTGAGGACTCCATTAATCCTGACCAAATCCCAACTCCATTTGCTAAAATGCAGCCCAAACTTGCAAGGAACCCCCACCATGCTTCACTGCTGCCGGTAGACACTCATTAGTCATTCAGTGAACAAATTCCCTTCTGTGACAGCCAAATATTTAAAATTTTAACTCATCAGTCCAGAGCACCTGCTGCTATTTTTCTGCACCCCAGTCCCTATGTTTTCATGCATAGTTGAGTCGCCTGGCCTTGTCTCCATGTCGAAGGTATGGCCTTTTGGCGGCAACAGTAGATGAGTGTTCCTGGATCCCACTGGCTTCTGCGACTTATGAGCTGATGGCGCTGATGGACATCTGCCGATTTCGAAGTGAAGAAAGCATGATGTGTCTTGGATCTACTGCCCTAAGTTTTAACCCCTTGAGTACCCAGCTCATTTTGGCCTTGAGGACCAGACCCATTTTTTCAAATCTGACATGTATCACTTTATGTGGTAATAACTCCGGAATGCTTTTACCTATCCAATTGATTCTGAGATTGTTTTCTCGTGACATATTGTACTTTAGTTTAGTGCAAAAATTTGGTCGATAAATTCATTGCTTATTTGTGAAAAACACCAACATTTAGCGAAAATATGAAGAAATTATGATTTTTCCAAATTTAAATGCATCTGCTTGTAAAACAGATGGTAATACCACACAAAATAGTTACCAATTAACATCTCCCATATGTCTACTTTATGTTTGCATAATTTTTTGAACATCCTTTTATTTTTCTATGACCTCACAAGGCTTAGAACTTTAGCAGCAATTTCTCATATTTTTAAGAAAATTTCAAAAAGCGATTTTTTCAGGGACGAGTTCAGTTCTGAAGTGGTTTTGAGTGCCCTATATATTAGAAACCCCCATAAAACACCCCATTTTGAAAACTGCACCCCTCAAAGTATCCAAAACAGCATTCAGAAAGTGTTTCAACCCTTTAGGCGTTTTACAGGAATTGAAGGAAAGTAGAGCTGAAATTTTCAAATTTCATTTTTTTTTTACAAAATTCATATGTAATACATTTTCTTCTGTACCACAGAAGGTTTTACCTGAGAAACGCAACTCAATATTTATTGCCCAGATTCTGCAGTTTTTATAAATATCCCACATGTGGCCCTAGTGCGCTAATGGACTGAAACACAGGCCTCAGAAGCAAAGGAGCACCTCTTGGATTTTGGGGCCTCCTTTTTTCAGAATATATTTTAGGCACCATGTCAGGTTTGAAGAGGTCTTGTGGTGCCAAAACAGTGGAAACCCCCAAAAGTGACCCCAGTTTTTTAAACTACACCCCTCAGGGAATTTATCTAGGGGTATAGTTAGCATTTTTACCCCACAGGTATTTTGCTATATTTTCTGGAGTTAGTCTGTGAAAATGAAAATCTACTTTTTTTCTGGAAAAACGTAAAAATTTCTAATTTTTGCAAGAAATAAAGGAGAGAAAGCACCCCAACATTTGTAAAGCAATTTCTCGCGATTACGGAAATACCCCATATGTGGTAATAAACTGCTGTTTGGACCCACAGCAGGGCTCAGAAGGGAAGGACCCCCATTTGGATTTTGGAGCTCTGATTTTACTGGAATGGTTTTCAGTGCCGTGTCACGTTTGCAACGCCCTGGAGGGACCTAAACAGTGGAATCCCCCCAAAAGTGACAACAATTTGGAAACTATACCCCTCAAGGAATTTTTATAGTGGTATAGTTATCATTTTGACCCCACAGGTTTTTTGCTGAATTTATTGGAATTAGTCTGTGAAGATGAAAAGAGACTTTTTTTTGGAAAAAACACAGAATTTTCTAATTTTTATAAGGAATAAAGGAGAAAAAGCACCTCAACATTTGTAAAGCAATTTCTCCTGATTACGGGAATACCCCATTATGTGGTAATAAACTGCTGTTTGGACCCATGGCAGGGCTCAGAAGGGACGGAGCACCATTTGGATTTTGCAGCTCAGATTTTGCTGAATTGGTTTCTGGGGGCCATGTCGCATTTGCAGAGTCCCTGAAGTACCAGTACAGTAGAAATTCCCCAGATGTGATCCCAATTTGGAGACTATACCCCTGAAAGAATTAAATTAGAGGTGTAGTGAGCATTTTGAGCCCTCAGGTGTTTTATAGATTTTATTAGAATTGGTCCGTGAAAATGAAAACATTTTTTTTTTCCAATAACCTGTAGCTTTAGCTCAGAATTTTTCATTTCCACAAGGAATACAGGAGAAAAGACACCCCAAAATGTGTTACACAATTTCTCCTGATTACGGAAATACCCCATATGTGGTTGTAAACGGCTATTTGGACATACGGCAAGGGTCTAAACGGAAAAAGTGCAATTTCGTTTTTGGAGTGGAGATTTTACCAAATTTGTTTTTGACGCCATGTTGCATTGCGCTGAGGTACGAGTACAGTGAAAACTCCCGAGAAGTGACCCCATTTAGGAAACTACACCCCTCAAGGAATTCATCTAGAAGTGTAGTGAGCATTTTGACCCCCAAAGGTTTTGCAGAAATTAGTGCACAGTGGATGTTGCAGATTGAAAATTGACATTTTCCACATATATGCTATTTCAGTGCCCAATGCGTTGGGCCCAGCTTCTACCACTGGAGACATATGCCCCATAAATTGTTAAGCGGTTCTCCAGAGTACGGTAATACCCCATATGTGGTCATAAACCGCTGTTTGGGCACACTGCCAGGCCCAGAAGGAGCGCCATTTGGCTTTTGGAGCGAAGATTTTGCTTGGTAGTAGTTTTGTTTAGTGTTTTACTGGTGTTTCAGTTTATAATGTGGGGGCATATGTAATCTGTGCGGAGTACATACATTTTTTGCGTGACACACTGTCGTTTTTATTGGTACCATGTTTGGCTATGCGCGACTTTTTGATCACTTTTTATTCCATTTTTTTGGAAACAACGTGACCAAAAAAGGAAATTCTGCCATTGTTTTTTATGGTATTTTTTTTACGGTGTTCACCGTGCGGGATAAATAATATGATATTTTTTAGGTCAGGCCGATACGAACGCGGCGATACCTATTATGTCTAGTTTTTGTCTTTTTTTTCATTTTTTTTCTAATTATAAAGGGCTTGATCAGGGAAACAAGGCAATTATTGTTTTTATTACGTAAAACTTGTATTTATTTATTTATCTAAAACTTTTTTTTAACTTTTTTTTCACTTTTTATTTTACACATACTAGGGGACTGGAAGATCTGATCTTCTGATCCCCTGCACAATACACTGCACTACTTCTGTATGTACTGATGTAGTGCAGTGTATTGTAACTGTCACTTTACAACTGACAGTTGAGCCTATTACGTCCTGCCTTGGGCAGGACCTAATAGGCTCCCGTACCTGGCAACCAGGAAGCCGTTGCTAGTCTTCCTGGTTGCCATTGCAACCATCAGAACCCTGCGATTTTTCGCGGGGGGGGCAATGGGGTGCAGAGGGAGCCCCCTCCCTCTGTATCAATCACTTAAATGCTGCTGTCGCTATTGACAGCAGCATTTAAGGGGTTAAACTACAGCGATCGGAGAGGACAGTGATCGCTGTAGTTGCAGTGGGATGTCGGCTGTATATTACAGCCGACATCCGATGAAGATGGAGCGAGCACAGCTCCTGTGCCCGCTGCATCCTCAGGGCGTTACTATACGCCCATTTTCGGGAAGGGGTTAATAAAAATAGTGGGGTTTTTTTTACACCGCTTTCTCTGATCTCCTCACGTATCTCACAGAAGTGAGGAGATCAGAGAAAGTGACAGGAGCTTTCTCCTGCAGACGACGTCACAGACGGCTGTGATTGGTCAGTCTTCAGAGACTGACCAATCACAGCAATCGCCGGCATTGGGGACTGCTAATTGGTCCCCAGGCCGGTAGCAGAGATGGTTAGCTGTCAATGACAGCTGCCGCCGCTGTTCTGTCACTATGTGATTTCACATAGTGACAGTTTATTCCTGCGCCGTAATAGTACGTCGAAGGTACGCTGGAATAAGCGGCCAGCGACGTACTATTACGTCGAAGGTACGCAAGGGGTTAATGGTCGACCACTGTGTCTATGGTCCTCAATGTTGTCCCGTTCTTTGTGCTTCTTTAAAAGACATCTTGACACCCCAGTCCGCGTTGAAATCTTTGCCTGGGAGAGACCTTGCTGATGCAGTATAACTACTTTGTGTCTTGTTGCTGTGCTCAGTCTTGCCATGGTGGACCTGTGACATGAAACTGTCTTCCACAACCTGTCTGTTACAGTTAATAACTGTGTTCCAACCTACATATGAAAATGATTATCATTATCACTTGTTTGGTATAATTTGTTAATCACACACCTGACTATATAATCCTACAAAATCCATGACTTTGTGTGTGCAAGTGTACCTAGAAAAATGTATGCTGTTTTGAAAGTACAGGGTGGTCACACCAAATATTGGTTTTTTTTTTGATTTCTCTTCTGTTTATTCACTTTGTATTTTGTTAATTGATAGAAAAAACTATTAACTCTTTTATTTTTTTAAAACATTCTTACTTTGCAGCATTTTGGCTACAACTTTTGCACAGTACTGTATATCAACCCTCCGGTCAATCCAATTCCTTCAAACCCTACATAATTTACATTATGTTTTTTAGCAAGTTGGAGCCCCTCTTCTCGTATCGATTTTCCTGGAGCCGCTGCTGTGACCAGAACGTCCTACCACTGCGTAGTCGCTCACAAATTTGCGGTGCACAGTGGTAGGCAATTTGAAGACATTCCACCCTCTCCCCCGCCCAGCACTATTTAAAAGAAGGGAGGGGGTTTGTGTGAGGTCACTAGCAGAGAGTGTGTCCTTCCCACATTTACAGTAACCATTAATCAGGTTGCTTTGCCTGAGTGACCTTGCTGCAATTGTGGGAACTGCTCCCTCTAGTGGCCAACATACTGAATTATTATAAATTATTTATTAATTTTTTATATTTTCTGACTTGTGAAAAAAAATTGCAAACATTTTTAAATAATTAAACATAAATCAATCATAATAAAAAAAATTGTTATGACACATTCCCTTTAACATAGGATTGTAAAAGAAATAAATTGTCTAAACATTAAGGAAAACATTATCAAAGTGTTCTACAAAATTTAGATTTTTAAATTCACAATTCATGTTTGATTTTGGTAATATCTCCTAAAGATTCTCAGTAATATAGGAAAAGTGTTTGTGGTGAGAGGCTTCATGCTATACCCACTGAATTAAACATTCTTTAATAAAAGCCACAACAAAAAGTGAAAGAAACACAGCATTCCAATTGAGAAAAAGTGAATCCTTTATTCACACAAACAGACCTCTTGGGTGAAAATGTTGCACTTGTTAATATGAATAAAAGATTTGCTTTTTCTGAGATGATAGTGTTTTGGTCGTTTGACTTTTGTGTCCAGCAGAACATACGCGACTAGCCAGATTTGCAGTTGACAGCCAGTGCATTCCTGAATTGTTGCTGTGAAATGTCCCATGTACTTTTTGTCTGACTTAATTCCTCAGGAACATACAAGAGACTCCCTTGTGATTCCCTTGAGGGGCAGTTAATGTTTTAATTTGATCATTTTAAAACTTGAATCCTTAAATAAATGAAATAGTAAATAGAAAAAATAGCATGTGTATACCCAAGTTCTCTGTGTCATATAACATATTCATTTAAAAATAAGAAACATTTCAGTGTGATAGATCTGCAATAATGTATAATATGAGAAAGGGAAAATTAAAGTTGTAATTTTTTTAAATTGACCCCCTTCCCGTTTGCTGTCAATGAATGGGAGCATTCTTGTTTATGTCCAAAGACTGGAAACCTGTCCTGATTATGTCAAGTTGACATAGGTGCATGGCTCATGTCCAGACGTGGCGGAATTCCGATAAATGAGCTGACTTGTTCCAGTTTAGGAGTTAGGGACTCGCAAGTCTGGGGATCCTTGTCGTGGATTGCGAGCTTGCGTCCTTTTGGTCAAAATGATTACTAATACCCCAGGTATTTTTCATTATTATATATATTCGCTTCTCTTGGACACAGCCGGGTCTTTGATGCTGGGAGAGCATGGTGTGTTGTTGTTTGGCATAGCAAGCAGGGTAGCCCGCTCTATGAATTATCAAGGCGTCACAAATAGGCTTCTACCTGGCTATACACGTTGTGCCTCATGACGTACACACTATCCCTCCATGTTTCACTCACTTGCACCCCATTATCCATTTATTTCTATTGAGGCACTTCACTCATTACTGCCCCCTATATTTCACTTATAGTATTACGCTTGCACACACACTATTCATTTATTATTTCTTACTACACATCCCATGCACCACACACCACTCCCCTCAAGACTAGTGGGAGTGGCGATTATTATTTAAAGCACCTGCTCACTCCTTCATCAGCGTTTCTGACCTGGCTGTGTCCATTTGTAAGTATGGCCTTTTTCTGTGTTTTTGTATATGTCCCCTTGTTTTTATCGGTTCTGTTTGTGCATCAGGAACGTTCTGTTCCAGTTTAGGAGTTAGGGACTCGCAAGTCTGGGGATCCTTGTTGTGGATTGCGAGCTTGCGTCCTTTTGGCCAAAATGATTACTAATACCCCAGGTATTTTTCATTATTATGTATATTCGCTTCTCTTGGACACAGCCGGGTCTTTGATGCTGGGAGAGCATGGTGTGTTGTTGTTTGGCATAGCAAGCAGGGTAGCCCGCTCTATGAATTATCAAGGCGTCACAAATAGGCTTCTACCTGGCTATACACGTTGTGCCTCATGACGTACACACTATCCCTCCATGTTTCACTCACTTGCACCCCATTATCCATTTATTTCTATTGAGGCACTTCACTCATTACTGCCCCCTATATTTCACTTATAGTATTACACTTGCACACACACTATTCATTTATTATTTCTTACTACACATCCCATGCACCACACACCACTCCCCTCAAGACTAGTGGGAGTGGCTATTATTATTTAAAGCACCTGCTCACTCCTTCATCAGCGTTTCTGACCTGGCTGTGTCCATTTGTAAGTATGGCCTTTTTCGGTGTTTTTGTATATGTCCCCTTGTTTTTATCGGTTCTGTTTGTGCATCAGGAACGTTCTGTTCCAGTTTAGGAGTTAGGGACTCGCAAGTCTGGGGATCCTTGTTGTGGATTGCGAGCTTGCGTGCTTTTGGCCAAAATGATTACTAATACCCCAGGTATTTTTCATTATTATGTATATTCGCTTCTCTTGGACACAGCCGGGTCTTTGATGCTGGGAGAGCATGGTGTGTTGTTGTTTGGCATAGCAAGCAGGGTAGCCCGCTCTATGAATTATCAAGGCGTCACAAATAGGCTTCTACCTGGCTATACACGTTGTGCCTCATGACGTACACACTATCCCTCCATGTTTCACTCACTTGCACCCCATTATCCATTTATTTCTATTGAGGCACTTCACTCATTACTGCCCCCTATATTTCACTTATAGTATTACACTTGCACACACACTATTCATTTATTATTTCTTACTACACATCCCATGCACCACACACCACTCCCCTCAAGACTAGTGGGAGTGGCTATTATTATTTAAAGCACCTGCTCACTCCTTCATCAGCGTTTCTGACCTGGCTGTGTCCATTTGTAAGTATGGCCTTTTTCGGTGTTTTTGTATATGTCCCCTTGTTTTTATCGGTTCTGTTTGTGCATCAGGAACGTTCTGTTCCAGTTTAGGAGTTAGGGACTCGCAAGTCTGGGGATCCTTGTTGTGGATTGCGAGCTTGCGTCCTTTTGGCCAAAATGATTACTAATACCCCAGGTATTTTTCATTATTATGTATATTCGCTTCTCTTGGACACAGCCGGGTCTTTGATGCTGGGAGAGCATGGTGTGTTGTTGTTTGGCATAGCAAGCAGGGTAGCCCGCTCTATGAATTATCAAGGCGTCACAAATAGGCTTCTACCTGGCTATACACGTTGTGCCTCATGACATACACACTATCCCTCCATGTTTCACTCACTTGCACCCCATTATCCATTTATTTCTATTGAGGCACTTCACTCATTACTGCCCCCTATATTTCACTTATAGTATTACACTTGCACACACACTATTCATTTATTATTTCTTACTACACATCCCATGCACCACACACCACTCCCCTCAAGACTAGTGGGAGTGGCTATTATTATTTAAAGCACCTGCTCACTCCTTCATCAGCGTTTCTAACCTGGCTGTGTCCATTTGTAAGTATGGCCTTTTTCGGTGTTTTTGTATATGTCCCCTTGTTTTTATCGGTTCAGAAAAATATAAAGTTATGGCTGTCTTGGAAATCGGGGAGGGAAAAACGAAAAAAGAAAAAGCAAAAAAGGTATCAGTCCGGAAAGGGTTAATTACTTTCTAATAAAAAACATTTATGACCACATGTGGAGTATAGCTGTATTCGGGAGAAATTGCTTTACAAATATTGGGGTGCTTTTTCCTGCTTTATCCTTTGTGAAATTGAAAAAATGCAACATTTTAGTGGAAATAATGTTAATATTCATTTTCACGCCCTAATTCTAATAAATTCTGCAAAAGACCTGTGGGGTCTAAATGCTCACTATACCCCTGGATAGATTCCTTAAGTGGTGTAGTTTCCCAAATAGGGTCACTTTTGGGGGGTTTCCACTGTTTTGGCCTCTCAGGGGATTTGCAAATTCAACATGGCACCCCTAAAACCATTTCAGCTAAATTTGAGCTCCAAAAGCCAAATAGCGCGTCTTCCCTTCTAAGCCCTGCTGTGGGTCCAAACAGCAGTTTATTACCACATATGGCGTATTTCTGTAATCGGGAGAAATTGTTTTACAAATTTTGGGGTGCTTTTTCTCTTTTATTCCTTTTAAAAATGTCTTTGTTTTTTTCAGAAAAAAAAGTAGATTTTCACCTTTACAGACTAATTCCAATGAATTCAGCAAAACAACTGTGGGGTCAAAATGCTAACTATACCCCTAGAAAAATTCCTTGAGGGGTGTAGTTTCCAAAATGGGGTCATTTTTGGGGGGTTTCCACTATTTTGGTCCCTCCAGTGTATTGCAAACGCGACACTGCACTGAAAACTATTCCAGCAAAATCTGAAATCCAAAATCCAAATGGTGCTCCTTCTGCTTTGGGTCCAAACAGCAGTTTATTATTACATATGGGGTATTGCTATAATCGGGAGAAATTGCTTTACATATGTTGGATGTGTTTTCTCCATTATTCATTTTAAAAATTAAAAATTTCTA
This sequence comes from Rhinoderma darwinii, assembly GCF_050947455.1. NCBI lineage: Eukaryota > Metazoa > Chordata > Amphibia > Anura > Rhinodermatidae > Rhinoderma > Rhinoderma darwinii. The sequence goes on from NC_134688.1 coordinate 176,639,127, forward strand.
CATTTAATAATAATAATAATAATAATAATAATAATCTTTATTTATATAGCACCAACATATTACGCAGCACTTTACAATTTAGAGGGAACATGAAACAAACAATATTAGACATCACATAGTGACAAAGTTAACTTACAATTCATACCAGAGGAGTGAGGACCCTGCTCGCAAGAGCTTACAATCTATGAGGAAATAAGGGAGACACAAAGTGTAATAGTGGTTTCTCTTGGCTGAAATACCCACAAAATCTCTCTCAGACCGGAGCAGGCAAAACTAAATTGGGTATGATCCAACAAATTGGGTATGATCCAACAATCCCTCATTGGATTGCGGACTGTCCACTGCATTTTTCTGGGAGAGAGCCCATACTGAATGATATTGGACTGTTACCAGTGCCGTCTGAGCGGTAAACTTCACTGTACTTTATAAAGTGTAATAGTGTTTGTTCTGTACAATAGTCCAGCCATTTTTTATACACATGGGGTGGTACACATAAAGCTGCATGAGCCAGTCACCAGCCAGTATCCGTGTATGACGGACATGAAGAGAAGGAGTGTGAGGAAATCTTATTCTGATGACTAATTTAAAAGGGGGGCCATGGAAAGGAGTCAGATTAGGGAATGTTATAAGCCTGTCTAAATAGATGTGTTTTCAGGGCACGTTTAAAACTGTGGATATTGGGAATTAATCTGATTGTCTGGGGTAGCACATTCCAGAGGATGGGTGCAGCACGAGAAAAATCTTGGAGACGGGAGTGGGAGGTTCGGATTATGGAGGATTTTAATCTAAGGTCGTTAGCAGAACATAGAGCCCGAGTAGGGTGGTAGACAGAGATGAGGGAGGAGACTTTCATCTTCACTCAAATAAATTTAGCAAAAATACTGTAGGTTTAAAATTCTAACTATACCCCTACATAAATTCCTTGAGGGGTGTTTCCAAAATGGGGTCACTTTTGGGGGGGTCTTTACCGTTTTGGTATCACAAGACCTCTTCAAACCTGACATGGTGCCTAAAATATATTCTAAAAAAAAAGGAGGCCCCAAAATCCACTAGGTGCTCCTTTGCTTCTGAGTTGCATTTCTCGGGTAAAACCTTCTGTGGTACAGAATTTTTTTTATTACAAATTAATTTGGGGGGAAAAAAATGAAATTTATAATTTTCACCTCTACTTTGCTTTCATTTCTGTGAAATGCCTAAATGGTTCAAACACTTTCTGAATGCTGTTTTGAATACTTTGAGGGGTGCAGTTTTCAAAATGGGATGATTTATGGGGACTTTCTAATATATAAGGCTCTCAAAACCACTTCAGAACTAAACTGGTCCCTGATAAAATAGCCTTTTGAAATTTTCTTTAAAATATGAGAAATATTTTGAAAGAATGTTCAAAAAACTATGCAAACATAAAGTACACATATGGGAAATGTAAAGTACTAACTATTTTGTGTGGTGTTACTATCTGTTTTACAAGCAGATGCATTTAAATTTAGAAAATTGCTAATTTTTGAAAATGTTCTCTAAATCTTGGTGTTTTTTACAAATAAAAATTGAATTTATCGACCACATTTTTTCACTAACATAAAGTAAAATATGTCACGAGAAAACAATCTCAAAATCACTTGGATAGGTGATTCGTTGCGTAATTGCGTATTTGTGGCAGAATCTGCAGCGGAAATTTTCCATTATGTCTGAACATGCCTTTATTGTTAACTGTTGCAGCCATGCACCTGTGTCAGGACAGTTGTCAACTTCTTTATGTAAATAAAAATGTTTCTATTCACTGACAGCAAAGAAGATATCTTAAAGATTGTTAGGAATTGTAACACAAAATATATTAGAAAGTTGCAGAACTTCATAGAGCTTTATTAGCATAAAACCAGAAAACACCTATGCACTTCTAGATAAAATTGTATAATTGGCAAATATTTATACAGCACTAACCAATGAACATATTTATTAATAATTAATGTAGACTAAACGCAATCAGACACAGACATTTATATTCTGCTGTTAATTCAAAATATATATTGTTCTATTCTTTCCTCTTTCCATATTATACGTGTTATATACGTGTTATATGTTCATCCAGGATATGCTGCAACTCCATCAAATAAATAAGGAGGTGCTTAAGGGAGTTAATAACATTACTGGTGTTTACATGTTTGTCATCCCAAGTGTCTAAAGTTCCCAGAATTGTTTCCATTTTTCTAGAACTGATAAAGCAGAACAGTCCCACTTCATCTCTCACCTGAGTCTTGTCATCCCTGCCATATTTAAGTCATTAGAGGACAATTGTTGTCCCATGAGCAGTCGAAGCAGGGCATTCAGGCAGAACAGACTATGTAAATGGGATGGGGAGGCAAAGCAATGGAAACACTGGTTCCTATTGTCCCTAGGATTTCAAAGGGAAGCCCAGCTGCAAGGGTACGGATGTCTAGGACCTCAGCCGGCCTCACAAATGTCACAGTGGCACAACACGGCATGTCAAAAACTTTACTATCAGAATTCATCGCTACGCCCTTCAATAGTGTTCACCAAGAGGTTTTCCATAACCGACCTAATGTTTATGATAAGGCTCATAGTCTTCAGTTGGCTGCATGATTATTAATGGCTTCAAATGCTTTTAATAAACTTCAGATGAAAGCTTTTTCAAAACAGGGTACAATAGACATAGCAAATTATTTCAGACCATTAGAGGTGAAAATTCACTCATGATATATAAGATTTCTTACAAAGTTTGACATCAGAAAGATGCTAAATGGCTATTTAAACATTTTATTTTACATTGAAGTCCTTGCACTCTGATACTGCTGTAACCATGAAGATCCATATCTGAGCACAATCTCGCACATTTACACTAGTATTGCAATGAAATACCACAGGAATATAAGTGCCATTTATACAGCAATTCTCTCATCTGAAACCCCATTATACTTATGCCTGTAATAAAACACATTAAAAGAAACATTTTATCATACCAGCCTAATTGTTCTTTCCATATTGGTTATTAGCCATTAGGAGGTATTCTCTTAGCAAAGAATATAGATGTTATCATTGTAACTCAAGTGATTCACTGGTCTACAACCAATTGTGTTCATATTGCTGTTATTTCTGTATTGTTAACTGTTGCTATTGTTAAAATAAAGTTGCAATTGTCAATCAACAACAATGTTACAATTTATGAGATCAAATTAATACCTGAAGTCGCCCTGAGATTACAAGGCCTGATCTTGATAAAAGCACTTGTTGCTATGTTTAGGTTTCGCACGTTACTATCTGTTCACAGATACAGGAGAGTAAATGTGATATTATTGTTATAGAAATAATCCATTTGCTAAAGTACCTTCCATTTTTAAATGTTAAATTTAGCAGGATAATAAGTGTAAATGAAAGATTTTCTGAAGGAGAAAACACTTTTTTTGAAATAAAAACCTAAATAAATAAATGTTAAAAAAAAAAAAAAGACTCAGAAAAATCTCTATGAAAAATCTTTTGCATACAAATCTTGGTTTATTATGATAATTGCAACAAAAAAGTGCACACATTCTCATTAGAAAACCAGATTTTAGATGCAACTGCTGGTCAGTATCTCTACTTTCGTTTCACTAGTTTAATTGGAGTGAATTAATGTATATTATAGATATTTTGTCAAATATTTATCTTAAATATTCACTAATAAAATGCAGATTTATTTTGAAGAAAAGAATGGTTTAAATAAGATGAATGAACATCCAAGTGGGTTTACAACAGTCCTATCTGTTGAGGTGGCAGATAATGTGACTCATCAAGATTTTCAATGGGATTTTGCTGTATTCCTTGCAAATACATTTTATATAGGAATGTTTTTTTTGAGAATTACGTTAACATGTACAATACAACCTAAATTGATACTGTCGTAAACACCTCGTGCAATTATTCATTAGGTAGTCCTAAAGGATTTCTTCATGCTATGGCTGCTAGGCAACATCCCATTTGTTTGGTTAATTGGCTATCAACAGGTGCCACAGTTGGCAAGTGATTACTATGGATTTCCAAAAATAATGAGAACAGCAGCACATCACAGTCCCGTAATCTCATGGAAAATAGCTATACCAACGTAGTATACATCCGGTGCATGGAGCATAAGAGGGGCAGCCATGTCAACTCCAAAATAGACTTCAAGAAAGGAAAACCGTATAACACGTTTCTCAATGTATCAAAAGGCACAAGAAGTTTTATTCCACCGTAACAGTGACGTTTCGACCCATGTGGGTCTCTTTCAAGCAATTAAAAAAGGGCCAAGTGCAGTTTATATAAGGGATATAACATCATCATTACAATTACATATGCAAATCCATGTGTAAAACAATCAAATATTAAAAAAGTATAATTCAACAAACAAATGTACAACAATACTATAAGGAGTCACTTACATGACCCCATCAGATGTAAGACCGGACTCATATTTAAAAAAAGAAGCAATACAATCGTAGATATCCTCTATTCCTAAAAGTCGTTATTCAGCAAAACCTACTGCACATGCGTGAATCTGCTCCCACATAGCTATAGCTTCTCTGTCACTTAGATACTGTGGTCATGTGATCGCAAGAAATTTATTTCTGCCCTGGAGCAGACATTGATTGGTTCAAATGTTAAATTGATTTAAATGCTTTCTTTAGGAGGTTACGTCTTAAAGCATATTTTGATAATGGAAAAAACGAAGGATAATGTGATTTGTGTGACTAAACAGAGTGACTCTGCTGTAATGACTTTAGATAATGTTGGTCTTTATAAAAAAAAGTGACTTTCAGCCCCCCACTACAAGTAATGCAATTGAGACATATATACCATTGGTAAAAAAGGATGTAGCAAAGCTTAAATGTAAGACATCTAAACTCTAAATATTAGTTTTGGCTTAAACTTTTGGGGTCTTTGTTGACCAAAAATTTGACACTATGCGGAGAATTAAACTGCTGGTGGATGATGCGTTTGCTACAGATATTATAGACAGCAAGTTACATGACTACTTGATATTAATTTGCTGCATAACACCTATACTATATACTTTACCCAAGATCCATAAAAATATGAGGGAGCCACCGGGTCGTCTGATTGTCTCAGGAGTGGGCTCTGTGTTTACTCCAATTGCTGCCTTCTTGAATAAAATATTTAGAGACTACAAAGTGGGAGCTAAATCATACGTCAGGGATACAACTGACTTTATTTTGTAACTACAGGACTTGAACATCCAGGATCAGGAGGAGAGCCTGTTGGCCTCATTTGTTATTGTGAGTCTGTATACGAGTATAGATCATGACAAGGTTATTGATTCTGTTAGACGGATGTTGACAGATTCTACTGTTAATGAGGAGGGAAAGAGCTTTCTTATGTCATTGCTTGAACTGGTATTACGTAGTAATTACTTTATGTCCCAGGATAAATACTACAACGTAGAGGAACTGCAATGGGGTCTATTGTGGCCCCCACATATGCAAATATCTTTATGAGGGTGTTTGATCAAGACTATGTGTATCCATCCAACCCTTTTCAGTATGTGAAGGCTTGGATGAGATATATTGATGATATATTTTTTATATGGTCCTTATAGTACAGTATTGTTGTACATATGTTTGTTGATTTATAATTTTTTATTATATGATTGTTTTAGACAAGGATTTGCATATGTAATTCTAATGATGATGTCATATCCCTTATATAAACTGCACTTGGCACTTTGTTTATTTGCTTGAAACATCACCCAGACTTTGCTCGAAACATCGCCGTTATGGCGGAATAAAACTTCTTGTGCATTTTGATAGCTTGACTACTATGGATTTCCATGATCCTGAGGAGATCAGCCTTGTCACCCAATATGATGCAGAAGTCCTGGCTGTACGTAATGATGGCATATCCTCAGCACTCAATCCCCCATAAGTTCTTAGAGCATGGTCACCTATTCCAGGCATTGAAGGAAGCACTGTAAGATGAGTAATGGATTTTTTTTTTTTTTTACTAGCACTGATGGAAGGGTAGGCATGGGGGTGCAGCAGGAAAGATTTTGTCTTCCTGCCAAAGATTTTCTATGTAGTGTAGATAGTGAATTAGAACACAAATGTGCCCGTATCCAACTCTTATGGCATGGCATGGTTATGTTACAAATAGAAAAAAAATTAATTCCTTTGGTCTTTTAAATAATCAATAAATGGTATAGTATTTGGAATCTCAAGGTGTGAATGATAATTTTCCAGGCTTGTACAGTAACTAAATATTATGTATTTAAGAAACTGAAATTAGAGGAGAATTAATAGTTTAAAGGGATATTCCAATCTCAGCAAATAAATAGTATTCTTTGTATAATGAAAAGTCATAAATTTTTCCAATATTCTTTCTGTATCAGTTCCTCACAGTTTAAAAAATTTCTGCATATTGTTATTCAGTAAGTGCTTCCAATATTTACTACGAGGGGGTAAAAATCTCTTCATGGTCATGTGATGAACACACAGATACATGACACGTTCGAAGACACAGCTCCATGACCAGGACAGATAAACAATGAAGGTCCCTATTGAATGACAGAAAGTGGAGCTCTTGAAAACAGTGAGAAATTGAAACAGAAAGTATATTGAAAAAATGTTTCGTTTTTGATTATACAAAGAATAAAATGTATTTGCCGACATTTGAATACCCCCTTAAAGGGAATCTCTCATCATTTTTGAGCTCTCAAAACTGCTGACAGCACTATATAGAGGAGTGGGAGAGCAGTGTAATGATACATGTTGTGTAGGTCATGCAAGTTGCATGACCAGAAATCGATGTTTAATACCCCGGCACTGTGGTCGCAGGTGCAACTCTCTGCTCTGAGTGACGGCTGTAGCATAGAATCAGAAGACCGCTACATCCGTCACTCGGGGGAGGTGCTGGCAGCGTTCTCTGAGGAGAGCCAGGAGCACTTGAACATCAAGGGACCGCATCAGTGGCACTTGCAATTGTGGCACCGGGAGAATCAAAACTTAGATTTTTGCATGACTGACACAATAGGTATCATTACACTGCCCTCCCCCCTACTCTATATAGCACTGTCAGCCGTTTTGTGGGCTCAAAACTGCTGACAGATTCCCTTTAAGAGTTATTCACCATTAAATTGTTATGCTCAGGAATTATTATGTTTATCTTCATATAAATATTTCAATGAGTGAAACAGTTTCTGGCTCAGGGTGCATGTTCTGAAAAATTTATTAATTAACATATATTGTTAAATGGGCTGATGTTAAAATGAAGCAGGATGTAATGTATGCCTGTAAATGTATAAAAAGAATGTTTTATTATTTTGCCTGCAGGAGTTTCTGGTGCTTTGTTGTCTATTGAAATCTGTTATCAGATGACATTAAGTTGTGGAAACAATAAATAAACGAATTTGTTCTCAATATCTTGAAAATGTAAGGCAATGGACACCTGGGGGGGCAATTTTTTTTTGTTGACGTGCATGTATTTTGGGCTTAAATTAACTTTTGCAATTGTCTTTTATAAAAAATTCTGAACCGTTTGTGTTTCGCAGCCTGCATGTATTCCTATACAAAGCAGGCTGCAGAATGCCGTTAACTGTGATATCCAGTAGTAAGGCTCTCTGACAGCTCGATCTCCAGGGGCTCCCGTGGTATCCTAAATGCTGATTTAAGCTGAATTATGATCAAATTAAAGTTAATCAAAATACATGCAATGACTTTTAAAACCAAAAAAAATTGGTCCATTGATGACTACAGCCTTTAAGTGAATAGTCAACCACTAAATATATTTTTTATAAATTCGGGAATCAAGTAACGGATATAGTTTTTAAACAAAATGTTCCTGAATTTAAATGACAATAGAATGTCCACATGACTAGATTACCACATCTAGTGATAATTGCTGCACGCAAATTGCAATAATTGCTACCATCGTAACTGAAATTAATCTGATGTCGGATGGCTGTACTGTGGTGACTTCCATGTATAAACAGGAGTTTTTTTTTCAATCATCAGATTATTCATTACTGGCCTTCCACTATCAGCGATCAATGTTATAAAGGAATAGTTTCTATATATTAAAAAATTTATACACTGTGCATTGTCATTCACATTCAGCACCACACTTTTTGTATGCACATTGGGTAATAGAAAGTACAATCTCATCGACGGACTAGATTTGCATGATATATATCACTTCCATGCAGTGCTTATAATTCCCCTCCCACACTTTTCAATGGAAGTTCTCTCCAGCTGTCTGTATAGCACCACCCCTATGTACGATGCATCTAGCACTAGCCGGACCTCCGATGCACTATTATGATGAAAATTGTTTGGTCGGTCATGCATAAGAGCGCACATACCGCCTGGGCCGGACTGGAACATAAAATCAGCCCTGGAATTGTAAAGCACATAGGCCCACCTGCTCTCCATGCAATAAGTTTGCGCAGCTGTGGGCCCAACAACCAGATGTGCAAAAATATTTGAAAACACAGAGAATGGTTTGGGCAACAGAGCAGTCAGGCTGGAGAAAATACATGAAGAGATATTTTACTTTATTATCCAAAATTTATATTAAAAATTGAAGCTCGGTCCAAGATTATCAATAAAGAGAAGTGCATACATTATTCCTTTAAACCAACCGCAGAAACTCACTCGCCATTAAGCCTAATATACATGATCGAACATAAATCATATGATTATATATAATAAACATGATTAGATAGCCAGAGATCTAGGGGAGAATTTATTAAGGCTGGCGTTTCATGCACCAGTCTTAACATAAAGAAAGTTGGAGTAAAATGATTTGAAAGCAATGGACCATAAACTGTTCTAGCATGGGGGCCTGCTCACTATGTCCGCCCCTGGTGCTTTGATCTTTGCTATGGGGCCCCCTCTCTTCTATGTACTATTCATGCAGTCTTGCAGAAACTACAGTAAATGTAAATGTAAACATTTACTAGATGTCAAGATATACCTAGAAAATGGAAGTTAAAGGGAGTCTGTCACCAGAATGTCTGTATTAAACTAGTAACAGGGTATTGTAGAGGAGACTAACCGGTTTCTAACGTTTATTTTCAATTTCTGCTTACTGCCTCCTTTGTAGAGAAATACGTTTTATTAAGTTTATGTTAATGAGTATTTAGGTGCAATGAGGGCGTTACCATTGCACCTAAATGCCCATCTGTCGCTCCCCAGTTCAACCCCCCTCCCGCCCTTCTTACATTGAATGACAGATGCCAGGCAGCGTAACGGGCTGGTTCATGCCTGGCCCCGTACTATAACGCGCGCGCGTCCCTGCTCTTCACTTGGCGCATGCGCAGTATGATCGTTCTGCTCGATGTTCTAATCGGCACTACTGCGCATGCGGCAAATAAAGAGCAGGGACACTGCGCATGCGCAGTAGGGCCGATTACAACGTCGAGCAGAAAGATCGTACTGCACATGCGCCTAGTAAAGAGCAGGAACATGCGTGCGTTACAGATAGTACAGGACCAGGCATGAACGTGCTGATTACGCTGCCTGGCCCCTGTCTATCAATGTAAGAAGGGAGGGAAGGGGGTTTAACTGGGGAGTGATGGAAGATCATTTAGGAGCAACAGCTACACTTAAATGCTCATTAACATAAAGTTAAAAAAATGGATTTCTCTACAAAGGAGGCAGTAAGCAGAAAGTGAAAATAAACGTTATTGTAATATAATATTCTATTATATGTTTATTTTTATAACTGCAAACGTAAAAAACCTAGAATATGCTTACAACTAATGATACATAATGCATTCGTGCCTAGGTATCAATTCATAGACTACATCAAGTTCCTGATAACGTTTTCTAGATTAATATTAATTAAACTCGTATGTTTTCTTTTGTAGGTGAAGATAAACTGGAAACACTGGAACGTCTGCTCAATACAAACCTGAGAATTGACAAAGGAAAAATTGCTGATTTCTGGCGACTTTACTGCGAGATTTAGTATTTTATTTATTGCAGAAATATTCACTGAATCCATATGTTGCACTTTGTCCACTTGTTTCTTAAAATTGTATAAGAATTATAACATCAATATAAGAAGACAAAATTGTATATAGAAAACTCCAGGTGCAGCACATTGTAAACCCTTTTTAATCATACTATATTTTACAGTCTTATTTCTTTCTTTTTTATTTTATGTACCACAAATATAAAATGACTTAAATTGCTACTAAAATAAATGACAAGAGTCAAGCCCTTTCTAGTAGTAGAAATTGGGCTCTATATTCAATGGTTTGTTTGTAAAATTCCCTTTGCTTCTATTTGCAGGATTGGGACAGGTTCACACTAGCCTGTATTTACTGTAAGTCTTTTGATGACTGAAAAAGAATGCACTTTGACAATAGTTTGTCCCATAAAAACATATAAGATACATCAACAAGCCATCAGCTATTTGATCTAAAACATACTTCAAAAACACGGATATATACTTACAGATTTACCACTTATTTCTTCTTCAATAGGGGATTGGTGAATTTCTAAGACAAGAGAAATTGCAAGTTCTACTAAACATCATACCAAGCTGCTACTAGTATATCTATAAGACAAATCCAGATAATGTATAACTTAAATATGTCCATTCTTGCAGAGACAGCAGAGGATTTTCCTAATTTAGGCATTAACCTAGAAACTATGGGGCAGATCTATGGGATGAAGCGCCTGAGACACTTTTTCTGACACATACGAATGTGGTTGGGGCTTTAAAGTTGCACCAACCGATAATCATTTATCAACTTTTTTTACTTAGACCAAGGCATTTTTTTTTAGCCTACCTCAGATTTATCAACAAAGGATGTGCCTTGTTGATGAATCAGGTACATTATGCACTTAGAGACAGACTTGCACACCACTTGCACAATTCCCTAATATTATTAAAGGGGTTGTCCAGGTTGGACCAGGTTGGGTGCTTTTTTTATACTGATGACCTATCCACAGAATAGGTCATCGGTATATGATCAGTGGGGGACCGGCAACTGTATCGGCTGCCTCGAGGTGTCATAAGCTATGCAGTGGTCGGTGATGGAAGCAGATGGCTCCAGTCCAGGGGCGTAGCTAAAGGCTCATGGACCCCGATGCAAAAGTTCTTATTGCCCCCCCCCGCAAACTCCTCATGGCCGATGGTCCGCAGCTTTCAGCTGCATCGCTGGGTCTCCTAAGTAACCCAACAATGCAGCAGTAGCAGCCGGGGGTGTCATTAAGGCTGGGTTCACACACCCTATTTACGGACGTAATTCGGGCGTTTTAGCATTGAATTACGTCCGAAAATGCGGCTCAAAAGCGTTGGCAAACATCTGCCCATTCATTAGAATGGGTCTTACGATGTTCTGCGCCGACGGTCATTTCTTTTTACGCACCGCTGTCAAAAGGCGGCGCGTAAAAAAGACGCCCGCGTCAAAGAAGTGCCTGTCACTTCTTCAGACGTAAATCGAGCCGTTTTCCATGGACTCCATGGAAAAACAGCTCCAATTACGTCCGTAATGGACGCAGCGAAAGACGCCTGCACATGCCTTTACGGCTGAAATTACGGTGCTGTTTTCTCCTGAAAACAGCACCGTAATTTCAGCCGTAATGGACGCTGCCGTGTGAACATACCCTCAGGGCTTAAAATGTCAGGGGAAATAGCCCCAATACATATGTATCCGCCCAAAAAAATGTGTGTATAGGAGACAGCATAGCATATCTATAGCACTATGACCCTATAAACTATGGATAGGATTAGATACATTGGCTCAGCAGACAGTATCACACATGATAGGATTAGATACAGTGGCTGAGCAGACAGTATTACACATGATAGGATTAGATACAGTGGCTCGGAAGGCAGTACCACACATGATAGGATTAGATACAGTGGCTCAGAGGGCAGTATCACACATGATAGGATTAGATACAGTGGCTCGGAAGGCAGTATCACACATGATAGGATTAGATACAGTGGCTCAGCAGACAGTGTCACACATGATAGGATTAGATACAGTGGCTGAGCAGACAGTATCATACATGATCGGATTAGATACAGTGGCTCGGAAGGCAGTATCACACATGATAGGATTAGATACAGTGGCTCAGCAGACAGTATCACACATGATAGGATTAGATACAGTGGCTCAGCAGACAGTATCACACATGATAGGATTAGATACAGTAGCTCAGCAGACAGTATCACACATGATAGGATTAGATACAGTGGCTCAGCAGACAGTATCACACATGATAGGATTAGATATAGGGCCCAGCAGACAGTATCACACATGATATATGATTAGATACAGGGCCTAGCAGACAGTATCACACATGATTGGATTAGATACAGGGCCCAGCTCGCTGACATTGCGGCTCCAGCGCTGAACCCAGGAAAGGTAAGAATAATAATTTTGCTTCTTTATGTGTTACTGATTATTTTTGTGTGTTTGTGTTTTTTTTACAGGTTCGGTTGTTGGACTTCGGATTCGAGGACTTCAATGACGGCGTTTTTTTTATTCTCAATAAAATGGTTAATGAGGGTTGTGTTTTTTTATTTCAATAAAATATTTTTTCTATGTGCTTGTATCATATTAAACTTTATTATCACCGCCTTAGTAATGGCCGCTGGCTGATTGACAACTTCCATTACTAAGGCGGGGCTTAATGTTAGCAGGTGCAGAGGCCAACACTACCCCCATTATTACCCTGGAACCCACCGCCACCAGGGGTACTGGGAAGAGCCGGGTACGAACCAGTACCCGTACATCTGTAGTGACGGGCAGGCTGGTAGTATTAGGCTGGGGAAGGCCAAAAACAGTGGCCCTTCCCACCCTGGTAATGCTGCCTGCTGCTGTGTTGTATCTGGCTGGTTATGAAAATTGGGGGGGACCCCCACATCGTTCTTTACAATTATTTTTTTATATACTTTTTTTTTAAATGACGTGGGGTCCCCCCCAATTTTCATAACCAGCCAGATACAATAAAGCAGCAGCAGCCTAGCATTACCAGGGTGGGAAGGGCCACTGTATCTGGCCTTTCCCCTCCTGATACTACCAGCCTGCGGCCGCCCCAGTGGCCGCCCATCACTACAGATGGTCAGGTATTGGATCGTACCCGGCTCTTCCCAGCACCCATGGTGGCGGTGGGTACCGGGGTAATAAAGGGGGTTAGTGTTCGCCTCTGCACCGGCTAACACTAAGCCCCGCCTTAGCAATGGATGCTGTCAATCAGCCGGCGGCCATTACTAAGGCGGTAGTAATATAGTTTAAAAAAAAAACAAAGACATAGAAAAAATATTTTATTGAAATTAAAAAAAAACCCACACAACCCTCATTAACCATTTTATTGATAATAAAAAAAAAGCCGTCATCGAAGTAGTTCTGGAATCTGTCGTAGTCCAACGACCGAACCTGTAAGAAAACACACAAAAAAACGATTAGTAACACATGTGTTAGGCCTCATTTACACGAACGTAATATACGCGCGTGCGACGCGCGTGCTTTGCACGCATGTCGTACGCACCTATATTAGTCAATGGGGCAGTTTAGACGATGCGTGAATTGCGCTCAGCGCGTGTGCGCAGAAAAAAACTCACGACATGTTCTATAATCGTGCGTTTTTCGCGCACTCACGCACCCATTGAAGTCAATGGGTGCGTGAAAACCACGCATGCCGCACGGAAGCACTTCCGTGCGAACTGCGTGATTCGCGCAAGAGCTGTCAAACTCCTGAATGTAAACAGAAAAGCACCACGTGCTTTTCTGTTTACAAACATCCAAACAGAGTGTCAAATTCGAGATGAGCGCACCGAACTTTACCGGGTTCGGCCAAACTCGTTTTGACCGAAACCGGTAAAAAATGTTCGGGTACGCGACGTCAGGAGACAGTCACTGTCCACAGTGCTGAAAGCGTTAAACTGGTTCAGCACCATGGACAGTGACTTCCGCTCCGAAAATCCATGAACCTGTAAAAAAAAAAAGACGTTCTGACTTACCGATAACTCCGGTCCGACCTCCCGGGATGACAGTAAAGTCCAAGTGACAGCTGCAGCCAATCACAGGCCAAGCACAGGCTGCAGCCAATCACAGGCTGCAGCGGTCTCATGGACTGCGGCGTCATCCTGGGAGGTGGGGCCGGATGACAAGAGAGGGACGCGTCACCAAGGCAACGGCCGGGAGCCCGGACTGGGGGAAGCAGGAAGTTCTTGGTAAGTATGAAAGTCTTTTTTTATTCACAGGTTGGTGTATATTGTGTTCGGCATTCACTGTCGAGGGTGCTGAAAGAGTTACTGCCGATCAGTTAGCTCTTTCAGCACCTTGGACAGTGACGGGCGTCGACTAGCCTCATCTCTATGATGGCGGCTGCGCGAAAATCACGCAGCCGCGCATCATACACGGATGACACACGGACCTGCCAAGTGCCTTTTGCGCGCGCAAAACGCAGCGTTTTTTGCGCGCGCAAAACGCACACGCTCGTGTAAATGAGGCCTAAGTCTTAGATACAGGGCCCATGTGTGATATTGTCTGTGGGACCCTGTATCTAAGCCTACCACAACGTAGGCTTAGATACAGGGTCCAGCAGACAGTAATCTTATACAGTATAAGATTACTGTGTGCTGGGGCCCTGTATCTAAACCTACAGTGTGGTAGGCTTATATACAGGGCCCATCAGACAGGATCACACATGGGCCATGTATCTAAGCCTACCATGTGATTGGCTTAGATACAGGGCCCAGCAGACAGGATCACACAATCTGTGATCCTGTCTCATGGGCCCCCTAAGCCTGCTACATCGTAGGCTTAGGGGTTGTGCAGTCCTTAAACATTGATGGCCTATCCACAGGATAGGCCATCAATAGCTGATGTGTCGGGGTCCGTCTGCCGGGACCCGCAAATCAGTAGTTTTGAAGGGGCCGCGGCACTCGTACGAGAGCTGCTTCCCCTTCATTTCACTACTCGCTCACACTGTGAATCGCCGACACCGATTCACAGTGTGACTGGAATGAAGTGACCGGAATGAAGGGGAGCAGCTCTCGTACGAGTGCTGCGGCCCCTTCAAAACAGCTGATTGGCGGGTCCCGAGAGTCGGACCCCGCCAGTCAGGGCTAATCTTACCTTCCTCTTTAGCCGCGGCGGTAGTTCTGTCGTCTCGATGCTGTGCGTGGCGCATACCGCTGTGACGTCATGCGCTGCGCACAGCGCTTGACGTCAGGACCTCCGCTGCGATCCGGAACCAGGAAGGTAAGTACAGTCTGTTACTATAGTAACAGGGGCCCGCGGCCCGAGTTACTATAGTAACTTTTTATTGATGTGGTGCGGGGGGCTGTGGGCCCCCTGGCTTCGGGGCCCAGTCGCAATTGCGACCGCTGCGACCCCTATAGCTACGCCAGTGCTCCAGTCACTGTATAGCAGCTGTACTGGGTTACTGCAGCTCTGATCCTATTTACTTGAATAGGAGCAGAGCTGCTGTACTGTAGTATGGCCGCTATATTGTGACAGGAGCTTTCTGCTTCCGGCACTGACCCTGCATAGCTTCCAATGCCCGGAGGCAGCCGGGACAGCTGATTGGTGCCGGGTCTGGGTGTCGGACTCCCACCGATCATATACTAATGACCTATCCTGTGGATAGGTCATGAGTATAAAAAACAGCCCCAAACTGGACAACCTCTTTAAATGACCCCCAATGTTTAATTAGGGAAGGGCTTTCCTGATTGCACGTGAACTAATCCAATTTTCAGTTCTCAAAATATTGCTCCTGTCTGTGTGCATGTAGCCTTAAAGTGCCTATTTTTATCCAACAAGGTTCCATTTTATGTGCTAATTAATTTCTTTATAATGGTAGGAGCTTAATTTTTTATTTAAAAAAAAAATTAAACTAGGGATAACCCAACTACTATGTATAAATATATCAATGTCCAACACAGAGATCTCTCTCAGGATCTGTTTATACCCAGGATTGTACCTATAACAAGAGGGCATCCACTACTTGAGAGACGGTTTCTACACAAACATAGACTATAGGAGCAGTGAAACTATAGAACTCTCTGCCACAGGATGGTATGATGGTTGATTTACTGTGTTTAAAAGGGATCTGGAGGCCTTTAACCCCTTCCCGACGTCCGGCAGGGCTTCACAGGAGACTGTCAGAATTACGATATACGGCAAAACATTTGTATTGCAGTATATCGTGCAAGAAAACTATATATTGCTGGTTCAAGTCCCCTAGAGGGAAAAGTAAAATAAAGGTTTTTTTTTAATAAATAAAAAAAAAAATAGAAGTTAAAAAAAAACACCTTTTCCCATTTTCACTCAAGCACAATGTAAAAAAAATAAAACATTAACATAACTGGTATCGACGCGTCTGTAAAAGTCTGAGATATTACATTATATCATTATATAGTCCGCACGGTGAACGGCGTAAAAAAAATAAAATTGAAAATGTCAGAATTGCTGTTTCGTGATCACTTCATCTCCCACAAAAAATGAAATAAAAAGTAATCAAAAAGTCTTGTGTACCCCAAAATGGTAACAATATAAACTACAGCTCGCACTGCAAAAAATAAGTCCTCATACCACTAAATCGACGGAAAAAGAAAAAAATGATGGCTCTCAGAATATGGCGACAAAACCCAAATTTTATTTTTAACAATCAGTTTTTTCCTTGTAAAAGTAGTAAAACATAAAAACAACTATATAAATTTGCTATCGCTGTAATTGTATTGACCCACAGAATAAAGTTAACATGCCGTTTTTACCGCACGGTGAACGCCGTAAAAACAAAACCACCCAAAAGATTGAGGAATCGCTGTTTTTTTTCCTATTCCACCCCACAAATATTCTTTTTCCAATTTCCAACTACATTATATGGTACAATAAATAGTGCAAAAAAAAAAGCCCTCATACGGCGATATTGATGGAAAAATAAAAAAGTTACGACATTTAGAAGGTGGGGAGGAAAAAAACGAAAGTGAAAATCCGAAAAATGGTTGCGGCGAGAATGGGTTCAAGAAATATCACGTTTCATCTGTACTAGATTGCTGGAGGTGGGTTGTTGATCAACACTATAGAAGAATATGTTGGACTAGAAGGACTTTTTCAATGTTACCATGTTGCTATATTACTAAAACCCAATAAAATTGAAAGATAAAAAATAAAAATAAATTCGTAAAGGGAGAGAAACATTAGTGGAGATTTGTGGGGGTTTATTTCCTGGAACTTAATATATTGTCCAAAGATATCCTAGACCATTTTTTCCAAACTAAATAATCCCAATATTGATAATATATTTGAGTACTGAAGTCCACACATTCCATTCATTATTTTGGTTGCCTTCCTCTGGATCCACTTCAGCACTCTATGTATCTGCAACTGTGCCCCCTCTGATAAATCCCATGATCTTATTTTCCTTGGCAGTAGCTTCTTGGCACTGGTAGCTGCAGTTCAGTTTTATATCCACTTATATTCACGCGTCTTTTTCCATGTTGGTTTTACACAGTATTTTCCCATTTAGTATGCTTTTACTAAACAATTGTTCCGTTTGTAATTTTAAATAAAAGTTGAGAAAGACTGACACTTCATATAGTACTAAAAAGTGGAAGAAACAATGTAACAATGAGAGTTTGCATAATTACCTGAATGAAAGAAAAAGATAATATGATTTCAATGCTAGGTGGTAGTTTAAGCACTTACCAAGAGAAAATTATTTTCTAAATAAAAATGTTATTATTGACAATGAACTGTTCTTATTTTCCAGGTCAGGAAAATGGGATCATTATTGATGTGCATGTCACGTTTTTACGTTTTTATTACCTCCCATTAAAAACACTACTATCTGTAACAAAGGTAACCAATGGCAGATTTAAAACTATTTGCAGTTTGATTAAATATAATAACATCATTTGATTCCTGAATAGCTTATTTAAGTCATTGTCTTTGTATTTATTTTTGATTTCACAAATAACTTTAAATTCATTCTGTACCTGTGTTTATTGCAGCTAAATCAAAGATAAGTATTCTGCATGACAGTGGAATTTTTGTGTTTTTCAGTATATGAACTCAATTACACCTATTATGCTTTTATAACTTTTATAACTAATAATATGTACAGACCTAGTTGACCACACAGAGATTTGCGCCACAATGCTTCATCCAAGACAACAGAGGTAGTAGTAAATGTAATGTTTAAGATGTTTAATGAAGTTATTTTAGCCACAAATATTTTATACATTCTTGTCAGTGGGGTAGGTACAGCTCATACATAGTTACAACTACGTACAGGTGGAGCAGGCTGGCAAGGGAGCTGGATTGTTCTGTGTGACCGGCAGAGTTAGGGCCAGGGGCAACAACTCCCCTATAGACCTATTGTATGAGTACCAACTATTTTCGAAGACATTTCCTAGTTGCTGGACACTGCAGGCTCAGAGCAGGTTACAGAGCCTAACTAACGCAGCGTAAACTGACTACTGGGCCATTCATCACGGTGCCAATGTTTAAGTGACAACAAGCCAGTATCTACCTCATCTTAGTTTATATCAACGTCAACATCAACGTCAACATCAAACGTTGCATACGCCATCTTAGTTGTCAGACAGACACTCTTATTCTCCATGCAGCTCCCATCATTGTCAGATCTTGGCCGGTTAACCTTGGCCGGTTCATCCATGATACAATGATACAATACAAGTGCCACCTACAGTGGGGGGGGGGGGGGTGGTAGAACATTGCCAAATTTCCCAAATGCAAGACAGAAATACTACAGTACCAAATAAATCACCATCGAACATATTAGTGCCCTGGGTATAATAGATAAATACAATGGCCCCAAATACTTGGGAATGCAATGCCCACATGTAACAACTTGATAAAACCTACTAAATGTTAGGTCTATATTTGTGTAATTGTTTGTTCAAAAATCCCATTTTGGATCTATAAATGTTAGGAGCATTTTTACGCTGCCTTCCCTTTGTTGTAAAATGTTTGTCAATATACTAGAATTGATTTTCTAGCATCACAATTACTAACAGACAATAACCTCTACTCGTCCTCTCCTCATCTGATACTTCCAAGTATGTTAAGTGTAAACTAGCGTCCTTCTGTGTTCCCCTTAGCAGATCAAGGCCGATAACCATAATGCACTTATAGGAGAGAACTCTACAAAGAATTACTAAGTCTAGAAAAAAATTCAATAAATGTTAACCAACAAAGGTTCCCATACATTCATTACATCTTCTAAGATGCCCCAATTTGCTAATCAGAGGGCTGCATCTCCTACCTCCTGTGTAGAGATGAGCGAACTTATGAAAACTTCGGTACAGCTAGTTCGCCGAATTTCACGAAAAAGTTTGTTTCGGACCGAACTAGTTCTGACTGAACCTGTAATTTCCGTGCGCCGATCATGGTACTGTCCAGGGTGCTGAAAGAGTTAATGGGCTGCACTAACTCTTTCAGCAACCTTGACAGTACCATGCTCGGCGCGCGGAAAATACAATTTTAATGTAATAAAAAAAAATATTAAATACGTTCATACATTCCTCCTGTCCGGCCTCCAGCAATGACGTTTCATCCATGTCGCCGCTGCAGCCAATCACAGGCTGTAGTGGCGGTCACGCACGTCATGTGACCGCCTCTGCAGCAAATCACAGGCTGCAGCGGCCTCTGCAGCCAATCACAGGCTGCCGCGGCCTCTGCAGCCAATCACAGGCTGCCGCGGCCTCTAAGCGTCATACACTCCTCAACATCTGCACGCTCCTCTCCTGAAATATTCTGTGCTGCTGTGAACTCTGCTCTTACCATTACGTAACTCTCAGTCTGTTACCTCTCCTTCACTCCTGTCCTCAATAACACCTTCACATGATTGGCAAGTCACCACCCTGCACAAGATTCGCACGCTCATCTCCTGAAATACTCTGTGCTGCTGTGAACTCTGCTCTTACCATTACGTAACTCTCAGTCTGTTACCTCTCCTCCACTCCTGTCCTCAATAACACCTTCACATGATTGGCAAGTCACCACCCCGCACAAGATCCGCACGCTCATCTCCTGAAATACTCTGTGCTGCCTTAAACTCTGTGGACAGGTCAGGATCCTGTTTCTTTTAAATGCTGCTGGGGAACCCGCTCGATCCACTATATAAGGCTGCGCCTCCATCCTCTTCTGCCCCAGTCACTTATTCCCAAGCACTGTAGCGCAGCCTTATATAGTGGATCGAGCGGGTTCCCCAGCAGCATTTAAAAGAAACAGGATCCTGACCTGTCCACAGAGTTTAAGGCAGCACAGAGTATTTCAGGAGATGAGCACGGCCGGGCACGGCTGGCCACGGGCAGCCGGTCGTTTTTCCGAGCCGTGTTCCCATTATAAAGTATAGGAGCACGGCCCGTAAAATAAAAACATGTTCTATCTTTTTAACGGCACGGGCACCTTCCCGTGAGAAAACGGGAAGGTACCCGTGGCTAACAGAAGTCTATGGGCCCGCTATTTCGGGTCATAATTACGACCCGTAATAACGGGTGTTTTTACGGTCGTGTGCATGAGGCCCCGTAATGACGGGTGGCTACATGTGTGCACCCGTCATTACGGCAGTGTTGCTAGGTGACGTCAGTAAATAGTCACTGTCCAGGGTGCTGAAAGAGTTAACTGATCGACAGTAACTGTTTCAGCACCCTGGACAGTGAATTCCGATCAGAATATAGAGTAACCTGTAAAAAAAAAAGACGTTCATACTTACCGAGAACTTTCTGCTTCCTCTAGTCCGGTCTCCCGGCCGTTGCCTTGGTGACGCGTCCCTCTCGACATCCGGCCCGACATTCCTGGATGACGTTACAGCCCATGTAACCGCTGCAGCCAATAACAGGCTGCCGCGGCCTCTGCACCCAATCACAGGCTGCAGCGGCCTCTGCAGCCAATCACAGGCTGCCGTGTCAGGAAAGAAGGTCGAACTGGAGGAAGAAGAAGGACTCGTCACCAAGACAACGACCGGGTACGTATGAAATGCTTTTTATTTTATTTTTAATCAGCAGCCTCTTTTCTCTATCAGTGATTGATAGAGACAAGTGGCTGCCGATTTGTATAATATTTTTGACCGGGTTCGGTCAAAACGTGTTCGGCCGAACCCGGTGAAGTTCGCTTTCGCTGCGAACCGAACTTTTCCCGATGTTCGGACCGAAACCGGGTTCGGTTGTCCCGGTTCGCTCATCTCTACTCCTGTGAGTCTTCTAAGCCAGGAGGCTGCACTTCGGGGAGTCCCATAAAACTACTCCTGAAGCTCTGACTCCTAACACAGTCCTGGGTAGGTTCACTTCTGGGTCCCTGATTGGCACTGTAGTGCTGCTGAAACTGTGCAAAAGAACCCAGTAGTTTAGCATTACTACAAGAATTTTCATGCATTATAAATTTAAAAAGTAGCAGGGTCTGACTCAATAAAAGGTTTTCTTTAAAACTCTAAAACTGTAAAGATGTTTCAGTAACAGGTGTTGTAGGGACATAGGCAATGGAATTTAAAATTGAAAAATGTAAGGGCCCACATTTACTAATAATTGCATATTTTACACCAGTCCAAGCAAAGAGGAAAATTGATGAAATTTGTGCCAAATTTATGGAAAGGCACATATCTTTTAACTGATGACCTTAAAACCTGTGCCATAGTGTATCTACTGCGCGGGTTTTGGGTGGGGGCCTGCGTGATAGAGCAGCTTAGTGACTTAAGAGAAGATTGAAGCAGCTTTCACTGCTTGTATCTTCTCTGATCGCTTGTACACAGCGCTGAATGAGCGCTGTGTACAGAATAGAGGCAGTGGCAAGCCTGCATTGTCTACGAAAAAAACTTTGGAATAATCACGTCACTAGCCCAACAAATAAAAGAGTTATAGCCGTTTGACTAACGCATGCTAAAAATGGCTATATTTGTGGCTTCCCCATTATCTTGGATGCTCCTTTGGCTTTATTGGCACTGAATGTTGATAAATATTCTATCACTCATAGAACAATAATATTACATACCCTTCTGTTCACAAGATCTCTTATAGCAAGAAATTGGAAATCCAATTAATTACCTTCACTTACAGATATTGTTTGCAATCTAAACAATAACTGTTGGTATGAATCTACAATTGCTGCATTGCTAAACAAAAGTAATATATTTAGTAACAAATGGGATGTATGGTTATCAATCACTTATAATACTATCTATATACTGTATACTATCTGTTATGTTATCTTACAGGAACTGCAAAGTAACGGAATTAACCCCTTTAGGACGCAGCCTGTTTTGGCCTTGTGGCACAGCCGATTTTTTCAAATCGGACATGTCACTTTATGTGGTAATAACTTGGGAATGCTTTTACCTATCCAAGCGATTCTGAGATTGTTTTCTCGTGACATATTGTACTTTATGATAGGGGAAAAATTTGGTCGATAAATTCAATATTTATTCGTGAAAAACACCAAAATTTTGAGAAAAGTTTCAAAAATGTGAATTTTTCTAAATTTTAAATGTATCTGCTTGTAAAACAGATAGTAATACCACACAAAATAGTCACTAGTTAACATTTCCCATATGTCTACTTTATGTTTGCATCGTTTTTTGAACATCCTTTTATTTTTCTAGGACGTAACAAGGCTTAGAACTTTAGCAGCAATTTCTCACATTTTCAAGAAAATTTCAAAAGGCCATTTTTACAGGTACCAGTTTAGATGTGAAGTGGTTTTGAGGGCCTTGTATATTAGAATCCCCTAATAAATCAACCCATTTTAAAAACTGCAACCCTCAAAGTATTCAAAACAGCATTCAGAAAGTTTCTTAACCCTTTAGGCTCTTCACAGGAAATAAAGCAAAGTAGAAGGGAAATTTACAAATTTCATTTTTTTTTGCGGAAATTCATTTGTAATAAAAAAAAATCTGTAACACAGAAGGTTTTACCAGAGAAACGCAACTCAATATTTATTGTCCAGGTCCTGCAGTTTTTAGGAATATCCCACATGTGGCCCTAGTGCCCTAATGGACCGAAACACCGGCCTCAGAATCAAAAGAGCACCTACAGGATTTTGGGGCTTGCTTATTTTTAGATTATATTTTAGGCACCATGTCGGGTTTGAAGAGGTTTTGTGGTGCCAAAACAGTGGAAACCCCCCAAAAGTGACCCCATTTTTGAAACTAGACCCCTCAAGGAATTTATCTAGGAGTATAGTTAGCATTTTAACCCCACAGGTATTTTGCTATATTTATTGAAGTTAGTCTGTGAAAATGAAAATCTTTTTCTTAAAAAAACATAGAAATTTGTCATATTTACAAGGAATAAAGAAAAAAAAGCACCCCAACATTTGTAAAGCAATTTCTCCCGATTACGGAAATACCCCATATGTGGTAATAAACTGATCTTTGGACACACAGCAGGGCTCAGAAGGAAGGGAGCGCCATTTGGATTTTGGAGCGCATATTTTGCTGGATTGATTTTTAGTGCCATGGCGCAATTGCAACGCCCTGGAGGGAACAAAACAGTGGAAACACCCCAAAAGTGACCCCATTTTCGAAACGACACCACTCAAGGAATCTTTATAGGGGTATAGTAAGCATTTATACCACACAGGTTTTTGCATAATTTAGTAGAATTTAGTAGAATTTAGTAGAATTAGGCCGTGAAAATTAATATAAACATTTTTGTCCAATAAAGGAGATAAAGGAGAAAACGTCGCCCTAAATTTGTAACGCAATCTCTCCTGAGTATGACAATACCCCACATGTGGTAATAATATATTTTTTTTAATAGAAATTAACGTTTGCAGGACTGATCCTTTTTTGCTTTTCCATTTTAGTTTTTCACTCCACGACTTCTAAACACCATAACTTTTTAATTTTTCCATGAATTGAGCGGTGTGAGGGCTTATTTTTGGCAGGACGAGCTGTAGTTTTTATTGGTACTATTTTTTGGTACATACAACTTTTTGATCACTTTTTATTACATTTTATTTAGAGCTTTGGTGACCAAAAAACAGGGATTTTGGCGTTTTAAATTCTTTATTTCTTACGGCGTTCATAATGTGCTATAAATTACAATTTTATTTTATTCTGCTGGTCGATACGATTACGGCGATACCATATGTATGGTGTTTTTTTATGTTTTGTAGTGTTTGCACAATTAAATCACTTCTTTGTAAAATAATTTATTTTTTGTGTCACCATATTCTGAGAGCCGTAACTTTTTTATTTTTCAGGCAAAAAAGCGGTGTAATGGCTTGTTTTTTGCGGGACGGGATGTTGTTTTTATTGGTACTATTTTGGGGTACATGCGACTTTTTGATCACTTTTTATTCTATATTTTGGGAGGGGTGGTGACCAAAAAATAGTGATTCTGGCATTGTTTTTCGTTTGTTTTTTTAGTTTTATAGATTGCGTCGTTACGAACGCGGTGATACCAAATATGTGTACTGTTTTTTAATGTTTTCATTTTTTCATATAATAAGAGACTTTTTATAGGAAAAAAAAATTATTTTTACACTTTTGTAAAACATATTTATTAACTTTTTTTAAACTTTTTTCTTTAATTTTTACACTTTCTTTTTCTACCTGCAGCTCTGATAACTGCTAGAATACATTACACTACCTAGGCAGTGTAACGTATTCCAACTGCCAGTGTGCCATCACAAGCATCAGCAGCCCCCACAATTGCATGGGGGCTGCTGATGTGCTACAAACCCCCTACATGCGGAGATCGCAATCGAACTCCACATTTAACGGGGTAATTGCCAAAATCAGCGACAATGAGCCACTGATCGGCAACAGTGGAGTGTCAGCTGTCAGGGACAGCTGACGTCCCAGTTCCCGATGCACACTGTCACAGACAATGTCGCCGACAGTGTGCATCGCGAACGGCAGTGACGTCCTGTCACTCTGACAGGAAGTCTATCAGGAGTCTGGTCCTGATAGGCTTCCGTACATGGCAGACACGGAGGCCATTACTTGGCCTCCGGTCGCCATGCTAGCCATCTGCAAACCTCACGTTTTCATTGTGAGGTCTGCTGATGTGCTAGAAACCTCTAAATTGCGGCGATTTCAATCGATCATCGTAATTAAGGGATTAATTGCCGAAATCAGCGGAAATAAGCCGCTGATCAGCATACAGTGGAGTGTCAGCTGTCAGGGACAACTGGACTCTCGGTTCCCGGTGCACACTATCGCCGACAGTGTGCACCGGGAACTGTGCAGTCACTGTACGTCCCCGTGCGCTAGGACAATAGCCACCCGGACGTACAGTTGCGTCGTGGTGCGCCTAGGGGTTAAGGCATTGTTAAGTATTATAATATTTTGACTCTGTATCTCCCCTGTTCCCCTTTATTTTGTCCTACGCGACATTATTTACGTTTTATACTTTTATATCGTTCAAAATCTCAATAAACAAAATGAGACAAAAAAACGGCTAAACGGTGTCTGGTCCTAAAGGCACAACATAGCCTGGTCCTGAATCGGTTAATATATTTGGTGCACATTGAACTCTCTAACAGGCAACAAAGTAGATTTGTGCCATAAGTGTGCACTATTTTTCCTTACTCCAATTAATAAATGTGGCTTAAAGTACTTTTCCGGGGGGAATGCCCACCACTTTTGTTATCACTTTTTAAATTTGACAAGTGAGGAGAACCATCGCTAAAAGTTGCGGAAATCTGGCAAATGTCCCCGGTGGCGCTTAAAAAGTTGTTATTTACACCAAAAACGGGTGTAAACACATTAAAAAATGTGTTTAGAACAATCAATATTTGACCATTTTTATTACATCTCTCTATCCAGCTCTACAGAATCTCAGTGACTATAAGCCACATGTTTTCCATGATCCCCTTTATAAGGCTTTTAAATACATGATGCTATCTAAACTAATGCAAATTTATGGTGTGCAACTTTCCTCTTAGGGAAAAGAAAATGACCTTCAACTGTTAGATATTGAAGTTCTCCATATTTATGAAGTTGACCTACATCTTATTTACTACATTTTAATAATGAACCCTGATGGATCACAAGTTGCTTTCTAAAACACCACTATGTAAGAAGCTGTTTGAAACAAGAAAGGGATAGCAGCTATTATATCTTTTATAGTCACGTCAAACTAACTGCTCTAATTATAACCTTACTTCCCTCATTTATTTCTCTACATCTAGATCTTCCATGTCATTCACATAAAGTAGTGTAATATGCATGTCTAGTCACATTGTAACTGTACAACATGCTTCAAATAATAACACTAAACTAGAGCTGCATCTATGGCTAAAAGTCATCCATATTAATGGAAAAGAAAGAAGATATGGAGATATATGCACATACTGAAAATAACATTATATATTTATTCTACATCCAAAGAAGAAAACAGTCTATTAACAGTAAATGTGTTCATTATGAAATTAAATACATATATACATTTAGGCTATGTTCACACGGCTTATTTTCGGCCGTTTTTTGGGCCGTAAATGGCTGAAAAACGGCTGAGAAATCAGAAGCAGAATGCCTCCAAACATCTGCCCATTGATTTCAATGGGAAATACAGCCTTCTGTTCCAACGGGGCATTTTTTTACACGGCCGTTTTCAAAAACGGTCGCGTAAAAAACGGCCACGAAAAAGAAGTGCATGTCACTTCTTGAGACGTTTGTGGAGCCATTTTTCATTGACTCTATAGAAAAACAGCTCCAAAACGGGCGTAAAAATGCTGCGAAAAACGCGAGATTGAATAAAAAGCTTCTGAAAATCAGGACCTGTTTTCCCCTGAAAACAGCTCTGTATTTTCAAACGTTTTTTAGTAAGCGTGTGAACATACCATTACAGTTCTATAACCCAGCATCTACTACTAAGGGTATGTGCACACACACTAATTACGTCCGTAAGTGACGGACGTATTTCGGCCGCAAGTCCCGGACCGAACACAGTGCAGGGAGCCGGGCTCCTAGCATCATACTTATGTACGATGCTAGGAGTCTCTGCCTCGCTGATGGACAACTGTCCCGTACTGTAATCATGTTTTCAGTACGGGACAGTTGTCCTGCAGCGAGGCAGAGACTCCTAGCATCGTACATAAGTATGATGCTAGGAGCCCGGCTCCCTGCACTGTGTTCGGTCCGGGACTTGCGGCCGAAATACGTCCGTCAATTACGGACGTAATTAGTGTGTGTGCACATACCCTTAGGGTATGCGCACACGCAAACTCAAAAACATCTATAAATACGGAGCTGTTTTCAAGGGAAAACAGCTCCTGATTTTCAGACGTTTTTAAGCCACGTTTTTCGCTGCATTTTTTACGGCCGTTTTTGGAGCTTTTTTTCTATAGCGTCTATAAAAAACGGCTCCAAAATCGGCTGAAGAAGTGACATGCACTTCTTTTTCGTGGCCGTTTTTTTTTATGCGGCCGTTTTTCAAAACGGCCGCGTAAAAAAAGCCCCGTCGGAACAGAACGCAGTTTTTCCCATTGAAATCAATGGGCAGATGTTTGGAGGTGTTCTGCTTCCGACCTCCCAGACGTTTTTCGAGCCGTTTACGGCCCAAAAAATGGCCTAAAATAGCCCGTGTGAACATACCCTTATGGACTCTGCCACTAGTTTTCAGCCCAAAGGAATAAATAATTAGGAGACTAAGTTAAAGTAAAATATTATTTATGTCAGGATTTATTTTTGGATTATCTTCCTGGATGTTGTCTCCCTCTGACTTTCTGCAGCTACCACTAGAGGGAGCTTTGGAGCTTACTGAATACTTTTTCCTTATTGTGTTTAATGTATAAACAGTATACAGTAAGCTCCAAAGCTCCTCCTAATGGTGGCTGCAGGCAGTCTGAATTTTATCATTTAGGTTTGACTTTGCAGGGAATTTTGAACTCTATTAAAAAAGGTAGAGCTCTGATTACTATAAAGATATATTAAAACAGCACAAAATGGCACCATGTAAAAAGGAGGGACATTAACTTCAAAGTAAACTTTATATATTTTAATATGACTGTCTGACAATCCAGAATATTTGATAAAATGGCACCTGCAAAGTTCCATTAATGTTAAATGAAATACTTTCCTTTCACAGGTACTGTAGATAGAAATTTCCTATTAGTTGACAATCTGTTTGTTTAATATGGTACATTCAAGTATAGGTTGTAACACCAAGCTGCTTTACAGTACTTTTTGAAATCTGGGTGGTAATTTCCAGAAAAATTGCATTAGAAAAATATCACTGCATATTGCACAGATTAGGGTTATGTAAACACGGATTGTCTCTCTGTTGAATAAGGATATAACTGTAAGTATCTCTTATGTTACCTCAACTCCATTAGTGTTTATCATAAGTAGCAATTAATTCATACTGTTGATAATGAGTTTAGTCTAAAACAATTGATTGTTAATTCTGAATTAATGATCTAATTTGTGATGTACATGATGTTATGTTTGTTACAGTTTACATTTTTAATTGTAGGGTTTGACAAAATAAAATAAGACTGCACATCCAGATAAACAGATGCAGCACACAATGTTAACTGTGTCGCATTTATTCTAAAATCTACAATTATTAACATCAACAATGCAAATGGTCACCGACCCATAAAGAAATCAAATTTTTTTGTTTTGTTTATATTATATAATTACACATTTTGTCTTTTATTTTGACCACATACACATGCAATATCGAAATTTTACCACACCTATAGTAATAGGAAAAAGTATTTCAAATTACACCATAATTGCCATACTGAATGTTTTCTAACCTGAAAGGGAAATATTATACAATGGAATCTGACTAATCATATAACAGCATTTTAGAATTATTACTGTGCTAAATTAAAGAAGCAAAGTTGTCCAACACGCATCGTTCACATCATGTTTTTTCACTACATCAGGAATATATAACTATATACCAAAATAATGTATATAGATACATACATATCCTGTAACGTACCCATTGGCTTTTGATGTACAGACATATGATGATAGAAGAGTATCTTTTTGTCCTATGTCCGGCAGGTTTGTGATTAGATACCTATTTCCTGACAGTACTGAAAACAGTAGGCTACAATGTTTTTCAGAACTACAAAAATGTATACACGGCTGGTAAACATGTGTGGACAGCCCATTTGACAGCATACCCCAACTATATTTTTAAAAGATGGTGTAAATTTTGCCTTAGTTACTCCACCAACCAACGGACCATATTTATCCCCCTGGCGCATTTAGACATACATGTTTGTCCAAATGCACCAACAGGCACCGCTGAGCCGTCCACGGGTTTACTGTCGGGAGCCTGGCTGTGATTAACAGCCACATTCTGGAGATAACAGCTGGCATCAGAGCAAGCTTCAACGCCAAATATGCTATAATAGTGTACATGTAAAAAGGTGCAATAACGTTTTCACAGCACTGTAGTCTCAAAAGAAATTTCTTCTGATATTTATCACAATCCTACAATAATTATCCTCTATCCATTCTTTATACCTTGTTGCGATGATTTAATGATTCAAGGTCATGTTCCATCTGTAAAAAATTATTTTGATACTATCCTTCCTACTGAAGATCACAATGAAAGGTGTGTCCATGGCTTTTACAAGTATTGTAAATTTGATTATGGGAGTGCACTGGAGATGCAGTGTTCCTCTAGAATGAATTTGCATTAGTATTTAATAGTATTACGGGTGCCTACAAATCTCTGCTCAAAAGGACTGAATTGCTAATTTGAAAACTCTCAGGTGTTTTGCAGTACTACTCAAAATACAGCAAGTGGAAGGATCAATGGTGATGCCCAAAGTCATTTCAGAAATGAATGTGAGGTAATCATTTGGTGCATGCATGGAGTAACCTCTGCACCTACATTATTGCTATGTCAAGTCAACCTGCCGTTTGATAATAGATTGCTAAACCTGTTAAGAACATAGACCATAGCATTGGTCACAATTCGATGTGCCAAGTACATGAAACTATGAGCTGCTCACTGAGGCTTTCACAATGCCTGTCAACATATCACTACAGCCTATGTGAACGGTCAATTCTTAGAATTCAGGTGTCTCTAAAATAGTACCCCTATTTCTAATGTCTCTTCAAAAAGGAAATTCTTTTGAATGGTCATAACTTTCTAGTTGGATCTGACATTATGTTTGTAACGCCCCATATTAGATTATAAGCTCAAGAGAATAGCTGGATGCCGGTCCCTGGCTAGCATAGTCAAAATTTGGATGACGTTTCAACGGCGGTGAAGCAAAAAAAAAGACAGCGTAGCGGGAACAGACTTCAGTGGCACCTTTCAGACTTGTTGATGGAATTGAGTAGTTTGGAAGTGGGCAGGAACAATGAATGACTAGGACCATTATTGAGTTTGCACAGGCTAACCTGGGGTACGGAATCTAAGGAATCCCTAGTTTTTCACCCTTAACCTCCACAAGGAGGTTTTGCTTCTGCCAGAAAGTTGCGGTCCCCAGGATAGTCACCAATAGATGATTGGTCTACAGTTGGTGGTTGTGAACTGTTTCGTGGTCAAATAGATCTGGGTCAGTAACAGGCAGGCAACGACAAATTCAGTGATCAAGAGGCAATGTCATGGTTAAGACAGGTTCGTACATGATTAAGTCAGATCAAGCAAAGTCAAGACAAAAGCAGGGTCAAACACAGGGAACAACAGGAAAACACCAGGAAACACCACGAGGGATCATAATTAAGCTTTAATAACACATTGAAGCAGTTCCCCTTTAAGGTCCAGGAGGAGAGACTTTACGCATCGAGTCCTGATCCCATGACTGGAGCCACACAGCACAATCAGAGGAGAGCCATGTGTCGTGCCATCATGGTGACGCCACAGCACAGGACAGGCCAACACAATGCCTGCGAGCATGGAGAATGCCGCGGCGGCACCTTTCAGCCTGTGGCAGATATTGCCTTCTCCTCAAAGGCAGACCAGTTGGAGCAAGATGAGAAACATCACATTCTCAGATTAATCTTAGAGCGTCAATTTTGCAAAAAGACTCCCGCAAATTTTCCACAGACCTACAAAACTTCCAGGCAATCAGATATTACAACCGCTCACAGTATCTTCTGTAGTCTAGAATTTTCTCCACTTCATATTTCCCTGAGTTATCAAGGACAACAGGACTGACCAATCCCTTGCAGAATCATCTTGCAAAAATAGTTTTAACAGGGACACGTGAAAAACTGGATGGATGGACAATGAGGGTGACATTTGAAGATTGAAGGTGACCAGATCGATTTGCATCTTGATACTGTAAGGTCCAATATATATTTTTGACAGTTTCTTGGGCATGGAGGGAATAGGAAGGTTAAGTATAAGTGGATAACTATACCTTGTCATCTACTTGAAATTTTGTAAAATCTTTTAATCTGTATGAAACTTGTAACGTTCCTGAACCTGTTTGAGGAATTGCTTTAGACAATAATGTTATCCTGAAAAACTGTCAACTTATTTTGGATAGCTGGTATAGAGATCTCTTGTGGAAGGCCAGCATTTAACCCCTTCCCGTCGTAAACAACTTTCAGATTTTCATTTTCGTTTTTTCCTCCCCACATTCCAGAAGCCATAACGTCTTTATCTTTCCGTTGATATAATACTATGAGGGCTTGATTTTTGCAGGACGAGTTGTAGTTTTTTGTAGCACCATTTATTTTGCCGTATAATGAACTAGGAAACAAGAAAAAAATTATTTGTGGGGTAGAAAATGAAAAAAACAGCGATTCCTTCATGTTTTTTTGAGCGTTGTTTTTACGGAATTCACTGTGCAATTAAAACAACATGTTAACTTTATTCTGTGGGTCAATACGATTATGGCGATACCAAATATATATAGTTTTTTCTATATTTGACTACTTTTACATGTAAAAACCTAAGTGTAAAAAAGAAAATTTATTCTGCGTCGCCAAATTCCGAGACACACAACTTTTTTATGTTTCCGTCGATTAAGCGGTATGAGGGCTTATTATTTGCTGTATAAGCTTTAGTTTTTAATAATACGATTTTGGTGTACATGCGACGGTTTGATCACTTTTTATTTCATTTTTTGTGGGAGATGAGGAGAGCAAAAAATAGACATTCTGGCGTTTACAAATTTTTTTTTACGGCGTTCACCGTGCGGGTTAAATAATGATATATTGTAATAGTTCAGACTTTTGCGGACGTGGCGATACCAATTATGTTTATTTTTTTATTTTTTTACTATGCTCTAGGGGGAAAATTGGAAAAGGGGTTTTTTTGGAACTTTTTATTTTTTTATTTTTTTTTACACCAAAAAAAACTTTATTCAACTCATTTTTACTTTTTTTATTAGTCCCCCTGTTAGATCATTTGTACGATATACTGCAATAATGTATTGCAGTACATCGTGATTCTGACAGGCACCTATTAAGCCCTGCTGGAGCCAAGTCTTAATAGGCATACAGAGATGGCGGACCTGGGGGCATTCATTAAGCCTCCAGACAGCCATAGCAGCCATCGCCCCCCCCCCCCGCAATTGCGTTGCGGGGGCGCGATGAACTATTAGAAGGGGTCGCCCCCCTCTTTCTGACGATTTAAATGCTGCGGTCAGTATTGACCGCAGCATTTAACAAGTTAAACTAGCAGGATCGCGCTCGAGCGAGATGCCGCTAGTTACTCTGAAGTGTCAGCTGTAACATACAGCCGACACCATCATCGTATGGAGCGAGCTCACTGCGTGAGCCTGCTCCATACTTCCCCTACCCGATTTGGCGTATGGATACGTCAAATGTCGGGAAGGGGTTAAAGAGATACTATATTAGTAATTGGCAAAGAATAGAGTCTGACTGAGGAATGAGTGATAATAATTATTATAAGAGAATTCTGACAAGGGCAAAACTGACAGCCACTTATCAGGAGAAGAAAAAGAAAAGTATTAGAGATATTGTTCCAGAGTTTGATTTGTTTTTTTCCATCTGTCCATTGGTTTGGAATGAAATGTACTGGACAGGGGAAGATTGTTTCCCAGAGCTCGGTCAAATGCTTTCCAGAATTGGGTCCAGAACTGAACTCCATCATCTGAGATTATCTTGTCAGAAACCATGTAATTTCACAAAATCCCTGATAAAAATATCAGCGGTTTGAACATCTGTTGGGAGCCATTTCATAAGATAAATCATCTTAGTTAACCGGTCAACAACAACAACAAAAAAATTGAGTATCCTTGAACAACTGGCAGATCTGTGATAGAAATTGAGCTCCAAGGTTTCGAAGGGACTGGTAGAGTTTGGAGAAACCCAACCGGTCTTATAAGTGAAGACTTGTTACCGCACAAACGAAAGAGGACCTGAGGCGACAAGAAGGTTCTGTGGACCAGTTTAGTGGTGTTCGTGATTCCCGATTAGCAAAGAGACAAAAAGTAGGCATTCAAATAAATGGGCACTTAACCTACAAACAATCTTAGATACAAATCAATCTTTAATAATGGAAAAAAGCACCATAAATTAAAATAATTTAAACACAATCATTCATAACAAGGGGTCCGTTAAAATAAGGCAACCTTCCCACAAAGATGGTGTGTGGATCAATGTAATAAATCTCCCCATTCATAAAAAACACATAAATAATAAATGTGTGCTAGATAAATGTGAATAAGATCCAAAACACAAGACTAAAATAACACGTGTCATGTGTCCCAAGAACACATAAATAAAGTGCAATAACAGATGTAGGATCACAAGACCAAAATACAATAAGTATACACGGAAGAAATATATGTACAAATGTGTATAAAAATAGATCAAAGTATACCCGCATTTTAATGTGAACAATTTTAAAAAGGGCAAAACCAATGATCACAAGATGGGGAAAAAAGCTCCATGCGTGTCATTGCTCAAAAATTGCGCTTCCATAGGGATGCTCAACTGAAGCATTGGTCAATATTAAATAGTATAGCGATGTATCAACAAGTCAAATAACCTGTGCCAAAGGAAATACAACTTACTTTACTTATGCAGGCATCTAAATTGTTTAAATGGGCCTGTGTGAACAAAAACATGCGCTTTACAAGTGATACGTGTGCGCTTGCACTATAACAGAATTGCTAAGTGATGGCATAAACTATACACCTCTCCTCCAACTCTCTTCTCCACCATCTACAATCTGGTTTCCAGCCCCACCATTCCACTGAAGCTACCCTAACCAAAGTGACTAATGATCTTTTAACTACCAAACTTCACGACATTACCCTCTAATCCTTCTAGACCTGTCTTCTGCCTTTGACACAGTTGACCACTCTCTCCTGTTACAAATTCTCTCATCTCTTGGTATCACAGACATGGCCCTCCCTGGTATCTCCTCATACCTCATCAACTGAACATTTAGAGTCTCTCACTCACACACCATTTCCACTCTGTTGGTGTCCCTCAAGGCTCTGTCCTGGGATGCTTGCTCATCTTCATCACCTTTGGCTAGGGACAGCTCATAAAATTCTATGGCTTTCAGTATAACCATTATGCTGATGACACACTAATTTATCTTTTAACCCAGATGTCACCTCTCTGCTCTCCAGAGTCCTAGAGTGTTTAACAGCTATTCCTCCTCCCGTTTCCTTAATTTCAACATGGAGAAAACTGAATTCATTATCTTTCCCCCATCTCACTCAACCCCTTTACCAGAACTATCAATTACAGTTAATAGCTCCACACTTTCCCCAGTCTTAAAAGTCTACTGCCTCAGGATAACCTTTGATTTCGCCCTGTCCTTCAAACCGCACATACAAGCCCTTACCATCTCCTCCTACCTCCACATGAAAAACATTTCTCAAATCTGCTCTTTCCCCGTACGTTTCTCTTTCACAGCATGTAACTCATGCTGGGATTCAGTGTCTTCATCCGGTTCAAGCTGACTCCTTCTCTTTTCCATTACGCGTTGAAAGGCCGGACTATTAAGAAGGTCGTCTATGGATGGGAATTGCCCAGTCATGGCTGGGACAATCGGGAAAAGGGGCACAAAATCTTTCGGGACATAATAGGCACCTTCCGGTGTAAGAACTGGGTATAGTGGTAATGGTGTCTCTATGGTAGTTTCCTGTGAACTAGTAAGATGGCCGCCGGGGGTAGGGGCTTCCGGTGACATACTAACGTCAGTTCCGGGTGTATTGGGCATGTCCGTGCATGCGGAAGGGGTTGGACTTGGGTTGGGCTTGTGGGGGCTGATTTGGTTGGGCCGGGCGTGACCTCATCAGGGGGTGGGGGGCGGCCTCTCCCACAGGAAACACATCGCTCAGCCATGAGGGGGTTTTTCTGCCAACTATGAGGACACACCCAACACGAGGGATCGTCACCATTATAGGGTCCTGTGGTTTATAGTACATATAACATAATACAATGCCTTTCTTATTCCTAACTTCTTCTTCTGCAAATTCCTCCTTGCTGACGGCTATGGCCGTCCGCTGCCATGCTAAGGCACTTTCGATCAACTTACTATCTTCCAACTTCCCTTTGTTCTCTCGAATACCTTTTGCCCAGTCCCCGGCTTGTAGCTGCCCTCCCCTATGCATCCCACACACTTCCATCAATTTCTTCGTTTTTCTCACATACTATTTCCCTTCCCTTCGCTCTACCAAATCATACGAATAGGATCGTCCAGGTACGAGTGATCCTGATGATTTGAATATGGACCGTAAACCATCCATTCTAACCGGCTATATCCTTCACGTAATTTATATAATAACATTTGGTCTGCAACCCTCTAGTGACCGCTCACCGTGGTCTGGCCAAAATATTACCCACGACTTATCACACGTCTTATCAGTGTTCTACACATCAAGCGTGCCTGCGTGCCCCTGTATAAGACAGGTTATAATATTACCCACGACTTATCACACGTCTTATCAGTGTTCTACACACCCCGCGTGCCCCTGTACAAGACAGGTTATATTTTCTATCTAGTCCCTAATTACCCAGAGGATGGTTAGTGGGGCGCAAATAATTTCTTACGGGTTCGTGACCACACAGCGGGGATGTCTCTCCTGTCGCCTGAGTTAATCCAGCCAGTCAGGGCCGCCATCAGGAATTTCAGGGCCTCATACAGCTAAATTGTCTGGGTCCCCCTACCGTGGCACCGCCTGTTAACGGTACTCCGTCCAGCACTATATCATGCTACCCCTTCATTTCTACTTGCTCTCCGAGAATCGTCGACACAGATGTAGTGCAATTCAGAGTATTGCAGCCTTCTCACATTCACTTCATTGGGAAAAGACTGCATTATTGTGAATCGCCGCTACAACCGTGTCGACGATTCACAGTGAGCAAGTAGAAATGAAAAGGAAGCAGCGCTTGGACCGACCCATAAACTATTGATGGCCTATCCTGAGGATAGGCCATCAATTTTTAGGGACTGGAAAACCCCTTTAACCCCTTGAGGACCAAGCTCATTTTGGCCTTGAGGACCAGACCCATTTTTTCAAATCTGACATGTGTCACTTTATGTGGTAATAACTTGGGAATGCTTTTACCTATCCAATTGATTCTGAGATTGTTTTCTCGTGACATATTGTACTTTATGTTAGGGAAAAAATTTGGTCGATAAATTCGTTGCTTATTTGTGAAAAACACCAACATTTAGAGAAAATTTGAAGAAATTATGATTTTTCCAATTTTAAATGTATCTGCTTGTGAAACAGATAGTAATACCACACAAAATAGTTACTAATTAACCTTTCCCATATGTTTACTTTATGTTTGCATTGTTTTTTGGACATCCTTTTATTTTTCTAGGACGTTACAAGGCTTAGAAGTTTAGCAACAATTTCTCACATTTTTAAGAAAATTTCAAAAGGCTATTTTTTTCAGGGACGAGTTCAGTTCTGAAGTGGTTTTGAGGGTCCTATATATTAGAAACTCGCATAAAACACCCCATTTTGAAAACTGCACCCCTCAAAGTATTCAAAACAGCACTCAGAAAGTTTTTCAACCCTTTAGGCGTTTTACAGGAATTGAAGGAATGTAGAGCTTGCGTTTTACAGGACTTGAAGGAATGTAGAGCTGAAATGTTCAAATGTCATTTTTTTTTTACAAAATTCATTTGTAATAAATTTTCTTCTGTACCACATAAAGGTTTTACCTGGGAAATGCATCTCAATATTTATTGCCCAGGTTCTGCAGTTTTTAGAAATATCCCACATGTGGCCCTAGTGTGCGAATGTACTGAAACACAGGCCTCAAAAGCAAAGGAGCACCTAGTGGATTTTGAGGCCTTTTTTAGAATATATTTTAGGCACCATGTCAGGTTTGAAGAGGTCTTGTGGTGCCAAAACAGTGGAAACCCCCAAAAGTGACCCCAGTTTTTTAAACTACACCCCTCAGGGAATTTATCTAGGGGTATAGTTATCATTTTGACCCCACAGGTATTTTGCTATATTTATTGGAGTTAGTCTGTGAAAATGAAAATCTACTTTTTTTCTGGAAAAACGAAGAAATTTCAAATTTTTGAAAGGAATAAAGGAGAAAAAGCACTCAAAATTTGTAACGCAATTTCTTCCGATTACGGAAATACCCCATATGTGGTAATAAACTGCTGTTTAGACCCACAGCAGGGCTCAGAAGGGAAGGAGCGCCATTTGGATTTTGGAGCGCTGATTTTACTGGAATGGTTTTCGGTGCCGTGTCACGTTTGCAACGCCCTGGAGGTACCTAAACAGTGGAAACCCCCCAAAAGTGAGCCCATTTTGGAAGCTACACCCCTCAAGGAATTTTTCTAGTGGTATAGTTAGCATTTTGACCCCACAGGTTTTTTGCTGAATTTATTGGAATTAGTCTGTGAAGATGAAAAGAGACTTTTTTTCTGAAAAAAACAACAAATTTTCTAATTTTTATAAGGAATAAAGGAGAAAAAGCACCTCAACATTTGTAAAGCAATTTCTCCTGATTAAGGCTATACCCTATATGTGATAATAAACTGCTGTTTGAACCCACGGCAGGGCTCAGAAGGGACGGAGCACCGTTTGGATTTTGCAGCGCAGATTTTGCAAAATTGGTTTCTGGGGGCCAAGTCGCATTTGCAGAGCCCCTGTAGTACCAGTATAGTAGAAATTCCCTAGGTGTGATCCCAATTTGGAGACTATACCCCTGAAAGAATTAAATTATAGGTGTAGTGAGCATTTTGAGCCCTCAGGTGTTTTATAGATTTTATTAGAATTGGGCCGTGAAAATGAAAATATATATTTTTTTCCAATAACCTGTAGATTTAGCTCATAATTTTTAATTTCCACAAGGAATACAGGAGAAATGACACCCCAAAATGTGTTACACAATTTCTCCTGAGTAGGGAAATACCCCATATGTGGTTGTAAACTGCTATTTGGACATACGGCAAGGGTCTAAACGGAAAAAGCGCAATTTCATTTTTGGAGTGGAGATATTACAAAATTTGTTTTTGACGCCATGTTGCATTGCGCTGAGGTACCAGTACAGTGAAAACTCCCGAAAAGTGACCCCATTTAGGAAACTACACCCCTCCAGGAATTCATCTAGAAGTGTAGTGAGCATTTTGACCCCAAAGGTTTTGCAGAAATTAGTGCACAGTGTATGCCATTTTCCACAGATATGCTATTTGGGCGGATCCCCATATGGGTGTTTCGGGCGGTCGCCCGGGGCCCAAGGCTTGCAGGGGGCCCATAGCTTCCCACACCGCACACAAGTGAAACAAAACTCTCCAGGGCTGCTGCTGCCGGCCGCATTCTAGTGATCATCGGTCCCACGTGCTGATGAAGAGGCGGGGGGAATGTGCAGGGGGAGTCAATTGCGGCCAGGGAACAGGGGCACAGCACATCAGCTGTAGAGAGCAGACTGTCAGAGATTGTGATGGGCAGGTGCTGGAGTCTCCCTGACAGTCTGCTCCTCTGTGTAGCTGTACACTGTCCCTCCTGTCTAAACCTCCAGCAGCTGCCTGATAACGGCAAAACTGAAACTAGAGGGTGAAGGACCTGTGGTGACGTCACAGTCACATGATTAAGGTCCTGGAGGCTGCCAGAGACAAGCACCGCAGAGGAAGAGACTGGTAAGTAAGTGTGTGTGTGTGTGTGTGTGTTTGTGTGTTAGTTAATGTAAGTCTATATAGTGTGTGCTGTGTATATAGTGCAGGGGTCTCAAGCACGCGGTCCGCTGGCCGCATGCGGCCCCTGGGGCTGTCATCTGCGGCCCGCGGGACACAGAGCCGCTAGTATCGGCTCTGCTCCGAGACTCTGGAATTCCCTGACATCGCTGTTCACATATGAACAGCGATGTCTGGGGCTTCCCCAGAGCCGGAGTCCCGAGCAGAGCGCTGGTGTCGGCTCTGCTCCGGGACTCTGTGGAATTCCCTGACATCGCTGTCCACATATGAACAGCGATGTCTAGGGCTTCCCCAGAGCCGGAGTCCCGAGCAGAGCGCTGGTGTCGGCTCTGCTCCGGGACTCTGTGGAATTCACTGACATCGCTGCCCATATATGGACAGTGTGTCAGGGTCTTGCCCAGAGCGGAGCAGAGCGCTGGTGTCGGCTCTGCTCCTGGACTCTGTGGAATTCCCTGACATCGCTGTCCACATATGAACAGCGATGTCTGGGGCTTCCCCAGAGCCTGAGTCCCGAGGAGCGCTGGTGTCAGCTCTGCTCCTGGACTCTGAGGAATTCCCTGACATCGCTGTCCACATATGAACAGCGATGTCTGGGGCTTCCCCAGAGCCGGAGTCCCGAGCAGAGCGCTGGTGTCAGCTCTGCTGCGGGACTCTGTGGAATTCCCTGACATCGCTGTCCACATATGAACAGCGATGTATGGGGCTTCCCCAGAGCCGGAGTCCCAAGCAGAGCGCTGTTGTCGGCTCTGCTCCGGGACTCTGTGGAATTCCCTGACATCGCTGCCCATATATGGACAGTGTGTCAGGGTCTTGCCCAGAGCGGAGCAGAGCGCTGGTGTCGGCTCTGCTCCGGGACTCTGTGGAATTCCCTGACATCGCTGTCCACATATGAACAGCGATGTCTGGGGCTTCCCCAGAGCCGGAGTCCCGAGCAGAGCGCTGGTGTCGGCTCTGCTCCGGGATGCTGCGGAATTCCCTGACATCGCTGCCCATATATGGATAGTGTGTCAGGGTCTTCCCCAGAGCGGAGTCCCGGGCAGAGCGCTATTATCGGCTCTGCTCCGGGACTCTGGGGAAGCCTCTGACATCGCTGTCCATACATCGACAATGATGTCAGGGGCTTCCCCAGAGCAGGAGTCCCAGTGATGTCAGGAGCACAGCTGGAGTCCCAGGAAGAGCCTACTAGCGCTCTGCCTGGGACACCAGCTCTGGGCAAGCCCCTGACATCACTGGGGCAGCCTCTACAGAGGGCACTGGGGCAGCCTCTACAGAGGGCACTGGGGCAGCCTCTACAGAGGGCACTGTGGCAGCCTCTACAGAGGGCACTGTGGCAGCCTCTACAGAGGGCACTGTGGCGTTATCTACAAGTGGGTGTGTGACAGTATCTGAAGAGGACACTGGCATTATCTAGGGGTGTGTTGCATTATCTACAAAGGGCACTGTGGCCTTATCTACAGAGGGCACTGTGGCCTTATCTACAGAGGGCACTGTGGCCTTATCTACAGAGGGCACTGTGGCCTTATCTACAGAGGGCACTGT
Source organism: Rhinoderma darwinii (assembly GCF_050947455.1). Taxonomy (NCBI): domain Eukaryota; kingdom Metazoa; phylum Chordata; class Amphibia; order Anura; family Rhinodermatidae; genus Rhinoderma; species Rhinoderma darwinii. The sequence goes on from NC_134688.1 coordinate 176,679,666, forward strand.
GGCCTTATCTACAGAGGGCACTGTGGACTTATCTAGGGGTGTGTTGCATTATCCACAGAGGGTACTGCGGCAGCATCCACAGAGGGCACTGCGACAGCATCCACAGAGGGCACTGCGGCACTATCTAAAAAGGGGCTGCCCAATCTTGACATGTGTGCTAACTGAGCCGCCGGACTGCATTTAGCGACACTTAAACTGGAAAGCTGGATTATTGAAATAAGCACGTGGAGAAATATCTCAAATTTTAAACCTAGCGGTATTATTATAGTAATGTAGTATTATTATTCTAGTAATATAGTGTTATAGTAGTTCAAATAACTAATTGATTAACAATAATTTAGTATTGTATCAAATTTGAAAGTAATGCGGCCCGTCAACTTCCCATTTTTTCTATATGCGGCCCACTTACCCGGCCGAGTTTGAGACCCCTGATATAGTGTCTATAATGTAAGTCTATGTAGTGTGTGTGTTTATGTGTGTGTTTGTGTGTGTGTGTGTCATAATATAAGTCTATATAGTGTGTGCTGTGTATATAGTGTGTGCTGTGTATATAGTGTATATAGTGTGTGCTGTGTATATAGTGTGTGCTGTGTTTATAGTGTCTATAATGTAAGTCTATATAGTGTGTGTGGTTTGAATATATAGTGTTTGGTGTTAGTGTAGTTGTATATAGGGTGTTTAATCTCAAATTTTTTGTGTGCAAAATAATCTCCCACCCATAGAGCCCTCTGCAGTAAGTCAGATGCTCAGAACCCCCCCCCTGCAGTATAATCTCCCCCATGGAGCCCTCAGAAGTTATTATACTGCAGGGGGGGGGGGTCAGAGCGTTTGATTGACTGTTCAGGGTTCTATAGGGGAATAACTCCTTCCCCCCCCAAGAACCATAAGGGCGGATTTACACGAACGTGTAATACGTCCGTGCAACGCGCGTGCTTTTCACGCGCGTCGCACGGACCTATGCAAGTATATGGGGCAGTGCAGACTGTCAGTGATTTTTGCGCAGCGTGAGTCCGCTGCGTAAAACTGACGACATGTCCTATATTTCTGCGTTTTTTGCGCATCACGCACCCATTGAAGTCAATGGGTGCGTGAAAATCACGCATGCCACACGGAGGCACCTCCGTGGGACGTGCATGATTTGCTCAACAGCAGTATAACTATGATTGCAAACAGAAAAGCACCAGGTGCTACAAACATACAAACAGAGTGTCATAATGATGGCGGGTGCGCGAAAGGCACGCAGCCGCGCATCATATGGTGATGACACACGGAGCTGTTAAGTGCCTTTTGCGCGCGCAAAACGCCGCATTTTTTGCGTGCGCAAAACGCACACGCTCGTGTAAATCCGCCCTAAGTGTCAGACACTTAGACCCTCCCATAGGGCACTCAGCAGTCAGTCAGATGCACTGGGGAGGGGTGTCTGACTGCTTAAAGGGTAACTAACTAAGCTTTTAAAAAAAATTACATGTCATAGTGACATGTTAAATGTTCTAATCGGTGGGGGTCCGGGCACTGAGACCCCACCAATCGCTGAAACAAAGCGCTCAGGTGAGTGCTTTGCCACTTTGTTTCTGATCGTCTTTCCTCTGATAGCCGAGCATGCGGTGTATGGCCACAACAGAAAGTCTATGAGTCAGTACACCACGCCGAGAAAAGACAGTCAGAAATTAAGTGGAACAGCGCTCACCCGGGCACTCCTGCTGCTTTGTTTTAGTGATCGGTGGTGGTCTCAATGCTGGGACCCCCATCAATCAAAACTTCTGACATATCACACTCACTATGACACGCCAAATTTTTTAAAAGTCTAGTTACCTCTTGGGGACTGAATTTATTGGTTTGAGTTAATGTATGGGCCTGGGTCTTAATTTGCTTAGGGGTCTGGGGTATAAGACAATTTATGGTGTTTATTTCTGAATTTTTATGTTGCTATAGACGCTGAAAATGGCTACAGAATCAAGGGGAAAAGATTTCTCATCAGGAAACTCTGCAGTCATCAGGAGAAGTCGCCATAACGGTCTGTGTCAGATGGAGAAGAAAAGAGAACGACCCATCAGTGAAGACATCTCCTGTGAGTCATTGCATTTATCTGTCACCTCTCCTGACATGTCTGTTATCGGAAATCCTTGTATTCCACATAAAGTCTTTGTGTACCCAGGACTAATAGACAAATGCGTGTTACCATTCCCCTTGTCAGGAGGATGTGTCCCACACAGTGTGATACTGTCAGCGATGGTTGGAGACTGTCAGTGTGTAGGGACACAGCCCTTTGACAAGGGGAATCGTAGCACTCATTTGTCAATGCTCACACAGAAAGGTGGTGTTTAATATAGACATGACGTGGCAGGGCGGTGGTGGAGAAGGGGGCCCAAGCTTGTGGAACAGCCCAGGGCCCATGGTTTACTTAATCCGCCACTGGGTATTGTACAAAATATCTGCACTCCAGCATTGCCTAATCTTTGGCTTCTTCACTAGCCCCATATGTAGCACAGACCCCAAAATGTCATAGTTTCTGCTGCATTTACAGGGTCTACCAGTGGGGGCTGCAAATGATGACGTGGGGTTTTAGGTGAAGAACTGCTGCACATATAAATTAGTCTGGGCCGTCGTTTTGCATTATTGCGTTCCAAGAGTCATAACTTTTTATTTTTCCGTTGACGAGCTGTGTGAGTGCTTGATTTTCATGGGATGAGCTGTAGTTTTCATTAGTATCATTTTGGGGTACATGTGATAATTTGATCAGTTTTATTCCATTTTTTGTGAGATGAGGAGACCAAAAAACAGAAATTCTCTCACTGTTTTTTTTATACATTTTTAACGGCGTTCTCTGTGCAGTATAAACAACATGTTCACTGTATTCTGAAGTTCAATACAATTATGGCAATACCAAATTTATATTGTTTTTATATGTTTTACTACTTTTACAAAATAAAAACACTTTTTTCTAAATATAGAAAACATATATTACATATATTACATATATGTTTTTAGGATGGGAGGGAACCAATAGCCATGGACCTTCCCTTCCTGAGAATTTCAAACTGCGGTTGTTGGTTTTTCTTGGCTGGATAGAGAAATAGGAGGACCTCACATGTTTTTTTGTTTAATAATTTATATTTTTTTAAGAAAAGCATAGCTATAAATACAAAAATATATATAAAAAAAAAAAAACATGGAGAAAATCAATAGCTGCAGTCTGCTTATCCGGATGGGAAGTTCCATGGCTTGTTGGTCCCCTCCCATCCTAAAACACCAGCCTGCGGCTGCCCATTATGTTAGTTGGGCCGCTCCTGATGTTTCTCGCCTCTTCCCAGTACCCCATGTGCGTTGGGTACTGAGTTAATTGGAGGGATTAGTGTCAGCCAAAGGTGGACATAGCACATCACTGACTGACACCAAGACCTAACGATTGAAATGGAGAGATGTCTAGTTCTGTTACACAGTTGAAAAAAATATAAAAAAACACTTTATTGAAATAAACTGCCCCCCCTACAGCCCGCTCTGACCATTTTATTGGTAAAAATTTGATCCCACGACAATCCAACGTAGTCCAAGACACGGAAACCTTTAAAGAAAACAGACAATAAAACATATAAGACCGTTACAAGCAGGGGCGGACATACCGCATGTGCAGCCGGTGCAGCTGCACAAGGGCCCCGCGTGGGAAGGGGGCCCGTTCCTCTGCTGGCCGACTCAGTTCTCAGCTGCGCGATGCTGAGGACTGAGACAGAGGCCCGTGGACAGTAGCTGCGAGCCCATCAGCGGGCCCCCCGTGGACAGTAGCTGGGCAAAGAAAATGTGGGCAAAGAAAATAAAAAAACTATACTCACCTCCTCCCTCGCCTCCGTTCACCCGCCGCAGCCCCCATCCTCCTGTCTCGGTCTGTGTTACAAGTGTACAAGGCTGCACTGGTGACGCGCTGCCGATGGCACGTGACCGCTGCTGCCAATAACTCCTCATTGGTGTGCTGCTGAGGACAGTAGTTCCACAGCAAATCGCTGTTGAGGGCATTGATTGGCTGCAGCGGTCATGTGCCATCGACCGCGCGTCACCACAGCAGCTTTGTAAACACAGAAAGGGATAGGGGCTGCGGAGGGGGAACGGAGGCGCCGGAGGAGGTGAGTATAGGTTTTTCATTTTCTTTGCCCACATTTAGGGACTTAGTTTAGATAAGAATTTAACCCGGAAAAAAATGTGTTACTTGTGTTCTAAACTGGTAATAAAATGTACAATATAAATCTTCCTTCATAATTTTTATTAGTAAGGTTTATTTTTATATGCATATATATGTTTAGGTAACTTTGTCGGTATTGGGGGGGGGGCGGGGGGGCCCTGGCACATTATCTGCACAGGGGCCTTTTGCAGTCTGTGTCCGCCACTGGTTACAAGCATACAGTGTGATATACTTAAAGAGGTTCTGTCACCACATTATAAGTGCCCTATCTCCTACATAATCTGATCGGCGCTGTAATGTAGATAACAGTGGTTTTTATTTTGAAAAATGATCATTTTTGACCAAGTTATGAACAATTTTAGATTTATGCTAATTAGTTTCTTAATAGACAACTGGACTTTTTTTTAACTTTTAACCAACAGAGAAGTGTATGACTCTGACCAATCCGTGACCAATCAACGTCATACACTTCTCTCAGTTCCAGTACTTTCACTGCACAGTGTGATCTTGCGAGATCACGCTGTGATGTCACATACTCCCACATTAACTTTACTGAAGTGTCTTGAGAGTGAATAGACATCACCTCCAGCCAGGACGCGATATCTATTCACGCTGCCACAACTTCAGTAAAGTTTCTGTGGGACTTACTCACAGCACAACGTGATCTCGCGAGGTCACGCTGTGCAGTGAAAGAAGCTGGGCTAGAACGATGAGAAGTGTATGACGCTGATTGGTCACTGATTGGTCACTGATTGGTCAGCGTCATACACTCCTCTGAACAATGCCCAGTTGGTAAAAAGTAAAAAAGCACCCAGTTGCCTATTAAGAAACTGATTAGCATAAATGTAAAAATGTTCATAACTTGGTCAAAAATGATGGTTTTGACCAATCACAGCCGTCTGAGACATCGTCTACAGGAGAAAGCTCCTGTCACTTTCTCTGATCTCCTCATTTTTGTGAGATCCGTGAGGAGATCAGAGAAAGACATGTAAAAAAAAACGCAATTGTAACGACGGGGGTAGGGAAACTAACAAGTGAGCCCTAATCTACCCGCCACTCTGTCCCTGCCTACTTGCAACGACCCGTCCTAGGCGACGGGGTACAACTGGGCGGCGGTCCCTACGCTCAGTAAGTGCACGAGACAAACATACAAGGGAATACAAAGCAAAGGGAAAGGGGCAGTTGCCCACGGCAACACCGTGAGCAACCAGAGTGGTGAACGAGTCAAGTCAAACCAGGAGAGCACGAGGTACCAAACGCAGAGCAGGAGAGTAGTCAGTAAGCCAGGGTCAGTATGGAGCAGGATCAAATAGTAGGAGCTGTAGCTGGGCCAGGAAACCACACGAAAAGAATCACAAGCAAAGGAGGAACAAGAAAGGCAGGTATAAATAGACAGAGGGCGGGAGCTAGCTCCGTCTGGCAAGGCTGCGATAGGCTCTCCCACTCCTAAGCCTGCCATCCTGAGTGGTGGAAGATGGAGTCAGTCTCAGAGACGTAGATTCAGGTGCAGACTGATTACCTATGGGAGTTAACCCCGAAGCTGTGCCTAGCAGATCCTTCACAGTACCCCCCCCTTTTATGAGGGGCCACCGGACCCTTTCTAAGTGGACCTGGTTTACTGGGGAAACGAAGGTGGAACTTCCTGACCAATACCCCAGCGTGAACATCCCGGGTGGGTACCCAAGTCCTCTCCTCAGGCCCGTATCCTCTCCAATGGACCAGGTACTGGAGGGAGACTTGGATCTTCTTGCTGTCCACAATCTTGGCCACCTCGAATTCCACCCCCTCAGGGGTGAGAACGGGAACAGGAGGTTTCCTCGAGGGAGCCAAGGACGGGGAGCAGCGTTTAACGAGGGAGGCATGAAACACGTCGTGTATACGAAAAGATGGGGGTAACTCCAGCCGGAAGGAGACAGGATTGAGGACTTCAATGACCTTATACGGCCCAATAAACCGGGGAGCAAACTTCTTGGACGGGACCTTAAGACGCAAGTTCCTAGACGATAACCACACCAGATCCCCGACCATAAACAAGGTGTTAGCAGAACGTTTTCTATCAGCCTGAGTTTTTTGTACGCTCTGGGACGCCTCCTTAGAGAAAACATCAGCGAAGTCCTGAACAAACTCAGGTAGCGTGTTCACCTCCTCAGGGGGAGAAATAGAATTAGCAGAAAAACATGACGTCAAACATTCATTACCCCATTTAGTAAGCTCCCCAGTATTCCAGTCAAACGTGGGATTATGAAACTGCAACCAGGGAAGGCCTAAAACCAAATCGGACGATAACCCCTGAATCAACACTACAGAGCACTGCTCCAAATGCATGGAGCCAACAAGGAGTTCAAAAACAGGGGTATGCTGTGTAAAATAACCATTAGCAAGAGGAGTGGAGTCGATACCCACTACCGGGACAGGTTTAGGCAAATCAATCAAAGGCATAGCAAGAGACATAGCAAACTCCACAGACATGATATTAGCAGAGGACCCTGAATCCACGAAGGCACTGCCGGTAGCAGACCTACCACCAAAAGAGACCTGAAAGGGAAGCAAGATCTTATTATGTTTCATATTTACGGGAAATACCTGTGCGCCCAAGTGACCTCCCCGATGATCACTTAGGCGCGGAAGTTCTCCGGCTGCATTCTTACGCTTAAGACAGTTGTTCACTTGATGCTTGTCATCCCCACAGTAGAAGCAGAGACCATTCTTCCTGCGGAAATCTCTACGTTGTTGGGGGACACGGAGGCCCCGAGTTGCATAGGTACCTCTGAGTCTTCCGGGGAGGAACGAAGCAACGGAACCTCGGGAGGCATCATGGGGGAGTCGGAGGAGAAAACACCTAAACGTTCACGTTGTCGTTCCCTGAGACGTCGGTCAAGTCGTACCGCTAAAGCCATAACCTGGTCTAGGGAGTCAGAAGAGGGATAGCTAACTAGCAGGTCTTTCAGGGCATTCGACAGATCCAACCTAAACTGGCACCTTAAGGCAGGGTCATTCCACTGAGAAGCTACGCACCACTTCCTAAAGTCAGAACAATACTCCTCAACAGGTCTCTTACCCTGACGTAAGGTCACCAGCTGACTCTGGGCAAAGGCAGTCCTGTCAGTCTCGTCATAAATGAGTCCGAGAGCAGAAAAGAAACGATCAACGGAGGAAAGTTCAGGGGCGTCAGGAGCCAAGGAGAAAGCCCACTCTTGGGGCCCTTCCTGGAGCCGGGACATAATTATACCCACCCGCTGGTTCTCAGAACCTGAGGAATGAGGCTTTAAGCGAAAGTAAAGCCTACAACTCTCCCGAAAGGAGAGAAAAGCCCTCCGGTCCCCTGAGAACCGGTCGGGCAACTTGAGGTGGGGTTCAGGAGGTGAGGTGAGGGGAACTACCAAGGTAGCATCAGGCTGGTTGACCCTCTGAGCCAGGGCCTGGACCTGTAGGGAGAGACCCTGCATTTGCTGAGCCAGGGTCTCAAGGGGGTCCATAGTGGTGTCAGGGACCAGGGTAGACTAGGTATGGGCTTGTGATTATGTAACGACGGGGGTAGGGAAACGAACAAGTGAGCCCTAATCTACCCGCCACTCTGTCCCTGCCTACTTGCAACGACCCGCCCTAGGCGACGGGGTACAACTGGGCGGCGGTCCCTACGCTCAGTAAGTGCACGAGACAAACATACAAGGGAATACAAAGCAAAGGGAAAGGGGCAGTTGCCCACGGCAACACCGTGAGCAACCAGAGTGGTGAACGAGCCAAGTCAAACCAGGAGAGCACGAGGTACCAAACGCAGAGCAGGAGAGTAGTTAGTAAGCCAGGGTCAGTATGGAGCAGGATCAAATAGTAGGAGCTGTAGCTGGGCCAGGAAACCACACGAAAAGAATCACAAGCAAAGGAGGAACAGGAAAGGCAGGTATAAATAGACAGAGGGCGGGAGCTAGCTCCGTCTGGCCAGGCTGTGATAGGCTCTCCCACTCCTAAGCCTGCCATCCTGAGTGGTGGAAGATGGAGTCAGTCTCAGAGACGTAGATTCAGGTGCAGACTGATTACCTATGGGAGTTAACCCCGAAGTTGTGCCTGGCAGATCCTTTACAGCAATTTTTTATTTACCCCTTACCGCAAATGGGCATATAGTAACGCCCTGAGGATGAAGCGGGCACAGGAGCTATGCGCGCTCCATCTTCATCGGGTGTCGGCTGTAATATAAAATGATTTTCACGCAGCCGCCATTATTATGACACTCTGTTTGTATGTTTGTAAATAGAAAAGCACGTGTTGCTTTTCGGTTTTCATTCATAGTTTTTACTGCTGTTGCGCGAATCACGCGCGTCACACGGAAGTGCTTCCGTGTGTTGTGCGTGATTTACAAATATAGGACGTGTCGTAAGTTTTACCCAGCGGATACACGCTGCGTGAAAATCACGGACTGTCTGAACGGCCCCATAGACTAAAATAGGTCCGTGCGTGGCGCGTGAATATCACGCGTGTTGCACGGACGTATTACATGTTCGTATGAATAAGCTCTTACAATAAGGCCCAGTTCACAGAGTTTTTGGGCCTTGATATTGACTCGGACACTGCGTCAGAATCAGCACCAAAAAACTTCCAAAACCGCCTCCCATTGATTTAATCTGAAATCAATGGGAGCCAGTCGCGGAAAAAATAAAAAGCAGCGTGTCCTTTCTTGCCTCTGAAATCAATGGGAGGCAGAAAATGCATTTTTCGCTGCGTCTTTTGTCTGCTGTCCTCAATCGCCGCGGGCAAAAAGACGCAGCAAAAAAAGAGGCAAGATAGTGTGGGCAGGTCAAAATATTCCTCAAAATTCTTTAAGGAATTTTGAGGCAGATTTTTTCTGCCTGCAAAATACTCTGTGTGAACAGGGCCATACATAATCAGCACTTTGAGACACTTTACTCACTGTGTCGGAAGAGCTGATGGCTCCCACTCCAGTCCTCGTTGTCAGGCGATGTCTTCGGTCCAGATGTCCAGTCCTTCACCTCCAGCCAGGCTCCAGAAAATGTCGGGGATCGTAGAACGCCTGCCGCCGCGCTACTACTGAACTCCCCCCCCTCTCCATGCGCAGCTACGCTCTGGAGGAGGAGGCCCAGGTAAGTTGTGTGTTCGTGTGTGTCCAAACGTGCGCACGTCCGTCCGCGGGTGCGGGCGCTTCGTTTGTGGATGCGCAAGCGGCTCGCGGGTGCGCGGGCGTTCGCAGGTGCACGCGCGCAAGCTTTTGCGAGTGCGCGCTCGCTAGTGGGTGGTGTTTGACGGCCCCCATGACTAGAGGGGGGGGGGGCCCACAGGTCACGACATTCTTTTGTTGAAAAAAACGGGCCCCATTGCAGGGGCCTGTTTTTTTCTACCAAAGGCAAGTCGCGGAAGTAGCCGGGCCCCCCTTTCAATTAGGTTTGGCCGGGCCCCTCACAGCAGTACCCCTAATACCCCCCTGATGGCGGTCCTGCAGCCAGTCGACCAGGGTTCTACAGACTCCCACAAGACCGTCCACTAACACAGATAAGACGAAGATTTATAAAATCAACTGATTTACCGTGTTGTTGCGGAGGTGATCAGTCACCTTTAGTGGGCAGTCCCGGGTTGTCCGCTGCTTCACCCTGTGGTCGTCGGTTGTCCGGATTTTAAGATCCCCTCGAGTGTAGACCCACGTTGGCCGCCAACTGTGAGGGTTCCTTTCCCTGTGATTGAACACCGAATAACCACCTCTGTGATTTGAAACTGAGAGCATGCGTAGAAGAAATACACCAGACAGAGAAGTTGGTACATGTCCTCTCTCAGTGGAGTAGGAAATGCAACTGCACTTTATTACACAAAAGTTTACAAGTCTTCTCCGTAGAAATGTGGGACGTACTTAAGCCCCATTGGTTCTATTCAGTTGTGTCGTTCATCTGCACACTCCTCTTGCATTCCACGGCGGTGTCTCTATGGGCGTTGACCCAAATGCAGGTGCCATCTTGTTGCATAGATTCTTTGTGAAATATACTGATATGTAGCTTATGTAAGGTAATAATGTTTTTGCAAGCAATATACATGCTAATGATCCCTCACAGTATCCTCGTACTAACCCTGAGGGGCAAATTTGGCATTTCTGGCACCCCAAGTGAAGTTATGTCTTGGGGCTCTAATCAAAGACACCTTAGAGAGTTCCCCACACAATGCCCCCTGTATATAATGTCACAACCCCCCTGTATGGTTCCACACACAGTCCTCCTGCCATACATCCCACTTGTAGACAGTGCCATGCAGTCCCCTGTAGGTAGTCCCACATACCCCCCTTATCTCAGCTGACAGTATTATACATGATAGGCTTGGATACAAGGCCCCATCAGACAGTGTCATACATGATGGACTTAGATACAGGACCCCAGCAGACAGTATCACACATGATAGACTTAGATACAGTGCCCCGTCAGTATCACACATGATAGACTTAGATACAGGGCCCCAGCAGTAAGTATCCTTGTACTAAAATATGTTCACCCCCCAAATAAAATGTGCGTGCGTGTATGTATGTGTCCATATGTATGTGTGTGTGTGTATATATATATATATATATATATATATATATAACATAGAAAAACAGCAGCACTCTCCCCACGACAAGGTGTATATATATATATATATATATATATATACAAGAGACTGGGTGCTCAGCAAGTAGCCCTGATCCTTGGACTTAATACAGATATTTCAAAAAAGAAGATCTTGAAGCACTCCAATAAGCAAATAAATTAAATTTATTCAGTCCACATCAAGCAGAAATGCAACGTTTCAGTCCTTCAATAGGACCTTTCTCTTGCTTGGACTGAATAAATCAAATTTTTTTGCTTATTGGAGTGCTTGGATCTTACTTTTGAAAATAAATAAATAAATAAATAAATAAATAAATATATATATATATATATATATATATATATATATATATATATATGACACAGCATAACTATAGCACTATGACCCTATAGCTATGGTTAGGATTAAATACAGTGGCTCAGAAAACAGTATCACACATGATAGGATTAGATATAGGCTCCAGCTCGCTGACATTGCGGCTCCAGGAAAGGGAAGAATAATAATTGTTTTGCTTTTTTATGTGTTACTAATTTCTTTTGTGTTCGTGTTTTTTTGCAGGTTCGGTCAGTGGACTAGGTCGGATTTGAGGACTACTTCGATGACAGCTTTTTTTATTTTTATTAATGAGGGATGTCGGGGGTTTTTTATTTCAATAAAATATTTTGTATGTCCTTTTTTTTTAAACTTTATTACTACCACCTTAGCAATGGCCGCTGGCTGATTGACCGTGTCCATTACTAAAGCGGGGATTAATGTTAGACGGTGCAGAGGCTATGACTAACCCCCATTATTACCCCGGTATCCACCGTCACCAGGGTTGCCGGGAAGAGCCGGGTATGATCCAGTACCCAACCATCTGTAGTGATGGTCGAGTAGTGGGGCGGCCGCAGGCTGGTATTATTAGGCTGGGGAAGCCCAGAAGCAGTGAATCTTCCCTCCCTGGTAAAGCTAGGCTGCTGCTGCAGCGTTGTATCTTGCTGGTTATGAAAAATGGGTGGGGAATGTAGTTTTTTCCAATTATTTATTTAAAAAAAAAAAAATTTACGTGGGGTTCCCCCCCAATTTTCAATTATGCAACACAGCAGCCGCATCCTAGCTGTTTTTGGCCTTTCCCAGCCTAATAATACCAGCCTGCGTCCGCCCCAGTACTGGACCATCACTACAGATGGTCGGGTACTGGATCGTACCCAGCTCTCTCCGGTACCCTTGGTGGCGGTGGGTACCAGGGTAACAATGAGGATTAGTGTTAGCCTCTGCATCGGCTAACACAAAGCCCCACCTTAGTAATGAACGCTGTCAATCAGCCAGCGGCCAAATACTAAGGCGGTAGTAATAAAGTTTAAAAGAAAATACAAAGACATAGATAAAATATTTTATTGAAATAAACCACCCCCACACACAACCCTCATTAACCATTTTTTTTTAAATAAAAAAGCTGTCATTGAAGTAGTTCTCGAATCCGACGTAGTCCAATGACCGAACCTGTAAAAAAACTCAAACACAAAAAAAACCTGCATTAGTAACATATGTGGTAGACTTAGATACAGGGCCCATGTGTGATACTGTCTGTTAGACCATGTATCCAGGCCTACCACAAGGTAGGTTTAGATACAGGGCCCAAGCAGACAGTAATCTTTTACTGTATAACATTACTGTCTGCTGGGGCCCTGTTTATATGCCTACTATGTGGTAAGCTTAGATACAGGGCCCATCAGACAAGATCAGACGTGGGACAGGTATCTAAGAATACCATGTGGTAGGTTTATATACAGGGCCCATGTGTGATACTGTCTGTTAGGTCCTGTATCTAAGCCTAGCACAAGGCTTAGATACGGGAACCCAGCAGACCGTAATGTTACACCCGCCTCCTCTTCGACTCCGGGTGCAGTGGATGTCTCAACACCATCCAGTGTCGTGATGTCATCCGCGGCGCACAGCGTCCTGATGCGAGAAGGCGTCAGGACTTCCGCTGCACCCGGTAAGTATGTGTCGCTACTATAGTAACAGGGGCCCGTGTATTTGATTACATAGGCCCCAGTTACTATAATAGCATTTACAGATGCGGTGCCGGCGGCCGCGACCCTGTCGCAATTGCGACCGCTGCAACCCGGTTGCAATTGTGACCGCTACGACCTGAATGTGGCAGTCGCCGGGGATCCGGGGTACTGGGCCAAAGATCCGGGGCTTGGGCCCCGAAGGCCTGGTGCTAGCGACTAGTGTATTGCAGTATATCGCGATTCTGACAGTCTCCTATGAAGCCCTGCCAGAGGAGTACAAAGATGGCGGATCTGGGGGACTTCGTCAGACTCCCAGGCAGCCGTGCCAACCAACGGCTCCCCCCGATCTTGTCGCGGGGGGGCCGTTGGGACCAGGGGCGTAACTAGGAAAGACTGGGCCCCATAGCAAACTTTTGACTGGGGCCCCCTCTCCCCTGGGTGTCACACAACCCCCCCTTGTAGATAGTGCCTTTTTTACAGCCCCCCTGTAGATAACGCCATACAGCCCCATATGTAGATAGCGCCATACAGTCCCCCCTGTAGATAACACCATACAGCCCCCTATGTAGATATCTACAAAGGGGGCTGTATGGCGTTATCTACAGGGGGGGTTGTATGGCGCCATCTACAGAGGGGGCTGTATGGCGCTATCTACAGAGGGGGCTGTATGGCGTTATCTACAGAGGGGGCTGTATGGCGCTATCTACAGGGGGCTGTATGGAATTATCTACAGGGGGCTGTATGGTGCTATCCACAGGGGGACTGTATAGCGTTATCTACAGAGGGGGCTGTATGGTGCTATCTACAGAGGGGGCTGTATGGCGCTATCTACAGGGGGGCTGTATGGCGTTATCTACAGAGGGGGCTGTATGGAGTTATCTACAGGGGGGCTGTATGGCGTTATCTACAGAGGGGGCTGTATGGCGCTATTTACAGGAGGGCTGTATGGCGTTATCTACAGAGTGGGCTGTATGGCGCTATCTACAGGGGGGCTGTATGGCGTTATCTACAGGGGGGCTGTATGGCGCTATCCACAGGGGGGCTGTATTGCGTTCTCTACAGGGGGTCTGTATGGCGTTATCTACAGGGGGGACTGTATGGCGTTATCTACAGGGGGGACTGTATGGCGTTATCTACAGGGGGTCTGTATGGCGTTATCTACAGGGGGTCTGTATGGCGTTATCTACAGGGGGGACTGTATGGCGTTATCTACAGGGGGGGTCTGTAGGGAACGCCATACAGCCCCCCTGTAGGGAACGCCATACAGCCCCCTCTGTAGGGAACGCCATACAGCCCCCTGTAGAGAACGCCATACAGCCCCCCCTGTAGGGAACGCCATACAGCCCCCCCTGTAGGGAATGCCATACAGCCCCCCTGTAGGGAACGCCATACAGCCCCCCCTGTAGGGAACGATATACAGCCCCCCCCCTGTAGGGAACGCCATACAGCCCCCCCTGTAGGGAACAACGCTATACAGCCCCCCCTGTAGGGAACACCATACAGCCCCCCCTGTAGGGAACGCTATACAGCCCCCCTGTAGGGAACGCCATACAGCCCCCCCTGTAGGGAACGCCATACAGCCCCCCCTGTAGGGAACACTATACAGCCCCCCTGTAGGGAACGCCATACAGCCCCCCCTTGTAGGGAACGCTATACAGCCCCCCCTGTAGGGAACGCCATACAGCGTCCCCAACCCCCCAAAAAAATGCGACCTACAGTGTGAAAAGACAAAAGACATGTATCCCCTATCCACAGGATAGGGGATACATGTGTGATCGCTGGCAGCGATAGGGAGAACGGGGGACCGAAAGTCCCCCAAGTTCTCCATGACTAACCTCTGACTTCCGGCGTCTGCGCAGCTCAATAAAAATGAAAGGAGCGCTGGTCACGCATGCGCACAAGCGCGACCGGCCCTACATTCATTTCTACGGCGCTGCCGACACAGACCCCGGAAGCCCGAGGTTTGTGATGGAGAACTTCAGCAGACTTTCAGTCCCCCGTTCTCCCTATCAATGCCAGCAATCACACATGTATCCCATATCCTGTGGATAGGGGATACATGTCTTTTGTTTAATAGCAGAGCGGGGAGATACCTCCCTGCTCTGCCGTAGTGTTCAGTGGCGTCCCGCTGTAGCAGCCACAGCGGCTGCTAGCGGAGCCTCCGGCCATGGTGGGGGCCCGTGCCGGCGGGCGACACGGGCCCCCTCATGCCGCGGGCCCCCGTAGCAGCCGCTACGGCTGCTATAGAGGTAGTTACACCACTGACTGGGACATTACAGGGGGTCGCCGTCCTGTTTTTAGTAATTTAAATGCCGCGATGAAAGCGGCATTTAACGGGTTAAACAAGCGGGATCCCGCTCTAAAGGGATCCCGCTCGTTACCCGGAAGTGTCGGCTGTAACAGACAGCCGACACACTCGCTCTATGGAGCGGTCTCAGCCCGTGAGCCCGCTCCATATTCCCCCACCCAGCGTGCGCCGTATATATACGGCGGATGTTGGGAAGGGGGTTACATTTATTGGGAGCTGAAGTGACTAAAAATAGTGATTCTGGTATGATTAATTTATTTTTTTTATGGCGGTCACCGTGCGGGATAAATTACATTATATTTTTATAGTTCCGGCCGTTACAGACGCGGCAATACCAATTATGCATAGTTTATTTTTTTTAATTTTTTTTTATAATAATAAAGTACTTGATAAGGGAAAAAGGGTGATTTTTTATTTTATTACTTTGAACTTATGTATTGCAGGGTATTATACCTGTCAGTTTCACATTGACAGGGGGCCTATCGCCTTCCGTAGATGGCAGATTTAGGCCTCCTGTTGCCA
Organism: Rhinoderma darwinii; assembly: GCF_050947455.1. Taxonomy (NCBI): domain Eukaryota; kingdom Metazoa; phylum Chordata; class Amphibia; order Anura; family Rhinodermatidae; genus Rhinoderma; species Rhinoderma darwinii. Next base: position 176,695,237 of record NC_134688.1, read on the forward strand.
TAGCACCAATCGCACCGCGTGGTTCCGATATTGTTATAACATCGGCATCACGCTTCGTTGTATTTATCTTCATGGATAAATAGATCACGTGTATTCAAATTCCTGGAGTGCTGCAATCTTTTCTTCTATTTTTGTGTTAGTTCTTTAAGTGGCTAATCGTCGGAGATCACCGCTGTGATCCGACCCAATGTTTTCCCCCAGTACTAAGGCTGCTAGTAGCAGCCTGTACTGGGAGATGCAGGGTGCTCTGTTAGAGGAGACCTACATTGTAACTTGCGACACAGAATTACTGTTCTCCAACATTTCTCACACTGACTGTGTTGGAGCGGTGACTACGTTTTTTGGAAAAACAGAACTTGAGAGATCATATGAATGACTATTTTGTTTTGAATTTATTGGATAATGTTTTAAGACATAATTACTTTGTTTTTTCTTTGCACTTTTTGTAGACAAGTAAGTGTTCAGGACTATGATGGGGCTAAGTGTGTGCCCTCCTGTTAAAACCTGTTCTTGGGTTGGTGAGAGCGGGTACACGTGTTCCCATAACATCATTACCAAGGAAGGGATACTCAAATTTTTTCGCTTCATAGACAATGTTTTGTTTCTATGGCAGGGCACTGAGGCTCCCTGTTGGAAATGTATCTATTCTTCTTAATGATAATAGTCTTAACATTTACCTGAAATATATGATTTTTGAGTCCATAGTGAATTTTTGGGATCTTAAATTAACATTGACAGATTAGTCACATTCAGACTTCTCAGGCATTTGAAAACAGGCATTACAGTTAGGCAATTCCTCAAGTCAAACGAAACTGTTCGCACTCTAATGGTTTCAAAATTCAAGCCGGACAACTTACCACACGATTCAAAGAATGTGGATATCCCAAGAATACCTTATCTTCAGTTTACAGAAAAGCACGAGACATGTCCCTAGCAGAACTTCTTCAACCAAAGGTAAGAAAGCACAAGTAAGATTTATCACAATGTACCACAATCAGTGTAATGAAATCTCTTTGATTTAAAAAAAAAAAAAATAACAACATTGGGGTGTGTTGAAAGCTTGCACTAGGTTAAAGAAATATTTGAGATTTGGACTACAGAAGACTGTTTAGTCCAAAGTCATTTTACACAACCTAAGATTTCTTTGGGGCCGAGCATTACTTTAAAGAGCTCATACCCCTGTAGGGATTGCAAAATATGGCAATTTATGGTACCTACTTAATGCTTTGTTAGCCCAACAAATGGCACATCACTTCCACTTTGGCAATATAATAATTGCAAGACCCAGTGTGTAGTGTATGCATTAATCTGTTCATGTCCAGAAATATATAGGACAGACAACATAAGAATTGTGGAAACGTGCACAAAGCACATCTCAACTATTTTATTGACACATCGTGACAGGACCAAGGACAAGGCTTTAACATTGTTTAGCACAATTTTTTTGCAAAACTACAGGGGTAAGACTTTAGGACTTAAGGTCTGGAGAAAATTCAGCTTAATGTAAGGGGTGGCAATCCCAGTGGAACATTTTTACGAAGTGCTGGTGGACTATTCAATTAAATACAGTGGCTACCCATGGCATCAACGAGGAACTCCTATTTACTCGGTTCTATCTAAAGAGTTTTATGCTTAGTCCTATCACCCTTCTCATATATATATATATATATATATATATATATATATATATATATATAAATATATACACTGTATATATAAAATAGAAGGAACGATCGAAGCACTCCAGGAATTTGAACACATGTGATGGGTAGATAAATACAACGTATCAACATTATCAGAGGGACTTTCTCAACTTGAGAGGGATGAAACGTATTTATTTTCATGGATAAATAGATCACGTGTATTCAAATTCCTGGAGTGCTGGAATCTTTTCTTCTATTTTTGTGTTACTTGGACACTGGAACAAGGTTGGATATGCTGGCACCCACATCATATTGAAACTACCAAAGTGCTGATTTCTTTTATTTTCTACTTCTATAGATAATTATTTTCCCCAATATTTTTTGTTCTAGGTTTTGTCATCTTCTTTTTTTTTGGTACATTACTGTATATATAATTTTCACATTAGTTTCATAGTTCAATATGTTTATCACATATTTTACACTCAGCATATCACTTTGATTTGAACACACTTTAAGGTCTGGTACACACATATATATTACCTTTTATATATTTCATTCCTTTTTTTTTCAACACATATTATATTTCCTTACAATTATATTTTTCTTTATATGATTGTTGGTTGTTGTTATTATTCTTTATTATCATTATTCATTATTTTTCCTTTGTTCTTTAATCTTGTTTTAGATAATTTATGGAGGTGAACCCATTGTGCTTATGCTCATGATCTTGGCATACAAATGGGATATTATTTTGGCTAACAACTTGCTTATTTTTATTATTTTGGCCCTAACTTCTTACACAACGTTTGGGATTCTTTCGGCAGTATATAAGCATGGTCATAGAAGGGACTCATATAAATATTGGAACTTAAGAGGGGTTATCCAGTAACAGAAAATGTTATGACAATCATGTAGTAAAATAAAATTAGGTGAATTATTACACACTTGATATATTATTGTTGTGCGCCAATTCCACGTATGAAAATACAGTCACATGGCCCCGAAAGTTCAGTACTTCTTTCCGTTTTAATGATGCGCCGACACAGTCCAAAGTGGTTGCTAAAGCTTTCCTCTTCTCTATGTCAGCACGTCATCAAAGCATGTGACTGCATGGGAACTGGGAAGATGTTGAGGAAGAAAGCCAGCTCCCTTTTTCCACAGTGCTGTCTTGTTTAACTGCGCATTGTAAAAGAAGGCAATCTCATGTAGCACCTGGAATTATGACAGCTGTAAATATGGGAATACATAGAGTGAAGGGTGGGCGTGCATACAAGAGCTCAGGAAAAAGAATGGTATGAGGCTAAGTGTTCCGCCCCTTAACACAGCAGTTTCAGAGCGGCAATAGCGTTACACTGAAGTGTGAGTGACGCAGAGTGAATTTAGCTATGTGTAATGCTGATTGCACACATTTGTGCTTTTTTTTTTTATGGTCCCAGATAATACCCTTAAGGTTTTATTAATACGACCTGGTGTCAAATTGGTTGTGTAAAATGGACGTTTTTAATGGCCGATTTGCACCTGTGCAGGACCTGTTTTCACGGATCCCTTATAGACTTGATTCTATTGAGGGATCTTGGAAAACGGGAAAAAATAGGACTTGTACTATTTTTTCCCAGGTCGCTCACACGGTTCGTTAAAAAAACGTCTGTGTGAATAGCCCTATAGACATGCATTGATTTTAATGCAGCAGTGTGACGGCTGTTAAAAAAAAACATCGGTCACCAGGCTGATAATCCCTGTCGTGAATAAGGCCCAACACTCATCAAGTGTTTTTGGTTTGTACATTTGATTTCTCTGGTGTATTAACATTTTTATTTTATTATAGCTATTTAATCTGACTATAAAGCTGTGCTTTCTCTTTTCCAGTTTGAGTGGGGGGGGGGGGGTCCTTATTGGGGAATATACAGTACTGTGCATATATTTAAGGCAGTTGTACAAAGTAAGAATGCTTTCACAAATAGAAGTGTTAATATTTTTTATAGATTAACAAAATGCAAAGTGAATAAACAGAATAGAAATAGAAATCAAATCAGTTTTTGGTGTGACCATCCTTTGCTTCAAAACAGCATCAATTCTTCTAGATACACTAGCACACATTTTTTGAAGGAACTCGGCAGGGAGGTTGTTCCAAATAACTTGGAGTATTAACCATAGATCTTCTGTGGAAGTAGGCTTCCTTAAATTCTTTTTTCTCTTCATGTAATCCCTGACAGACTCGATGATGTTGAGATCAGGGTTCTGTGGGGCCATGTCATCACTTCCAGGGCTCCTTGTTCTTCTTTAGGCCGAAGATAGTTCTGAACGACATTGGCTGTATGTTTGGGGACGTTGTCCTGCTTCAGAATAAATTTGTAGCCAATCAGACGCCTCCCGGATGGTATTGCATGAAGGATAAGTATCTGCGCGTATTTCTTAGCATTGAGGACACCATTAATCCTGACCAAATCCCCAGCTCCATTTGTTGAAATTCAGCCCCAAACTTGCAAGAAGCCTCCACCCTGCTTCATGGTTGGCTGCAGGCACTCATCATTGTACTGCTCTCCAGCCCTTTGGCAAACAAATTGCCTTCTGTTACAGCCAAATATTAAAATTTTTGACTCATCAGTCCAGAGCACCTGCTGTCATTGTTTTGCACCTCAGTTCCTATGTTTTCATGCATAGTTGAGTCGCTTGGACTTGTTTCCACATTGAAGGTATGGGTTTTTGGCTGCAGTTCTTTCAGGAAGACCACTTCTGGCCAGACTTCTCTGAACAGTAGATGGATGTACCTAGGTCCCACTGGTTTCTGCTAGTTCTGAGCTTATGGCACTGCTGGACATCTTCTGATTTCGAAGGGATGTAAGCATGATGTATCTTTGATCTACTGCACTGTAGCGCCAGGGCGGTCGCTGACCGCTGGCATCTCTCTCCTCTCTCCTACCGGTGACTGCGGCCATCGGTCTGTTCATCCTTGCCGGCACCTTCCTTCCCAGGGACGCCATCACTCTGCTCCCTGCCTCACCTGTACTGTGCCCATAGAGTGCATGTGCGCCTTCTTGTCGTTTCTCAAAGGGACATTGCATGCACCAGTATAAGTGTCCCCAACCTATTCCTGAACAAACAACACAAATAGACCCTGGTAGTTGGTGGGCACATGCCAGAAGGCAAGTGAAACCCTAACTTGCCAGCTACCTATAGAAGTAAAAATAAGAAAAAACGTTATTGCTTTTAATATAAGCAAATTGAAGAACCACAAGTATTAAAATGTTCAGTGCAAGCTGCTGGAACTTGAACTCCTGGGCTCAATGCCTGTAGGATAGCTATAAATAGCGTGAATGTATCTAGTCTATATATAGCAATAAGAGTCAGCGGCTGCAGAACGCTAAGTCTCCCCTATCTAGTGGATTGAATTGAATCTAACAGCTATGCACTGTATTAAAATAATCCCCCCCCCCCCTGACATGTTTCACTACCTATGTAGCATCTTCAGGGGTTTCTGGGGCTAATGATGGCCCACTGCACACTTCCCCAGCCTATTCCTGCACACCCAGGGCTTTAAAAGTTTTGCCCCAGTGCCTGAGCAAAGTTGGACAAACCTTATGTTACACTGCAAAGGTTCCGTATCCTGTGTCATTGTCTGTTGGTATCCTGTATCCTGTGTCCATTTCCTAACTGTGTCTTGTATCCTGAGTCTGTTACCTGTTGTCATCCTGTATCATGAGTTCATAACCTGTCAGTATCCTGTACACTGTGAGGGCTTCCAGTAATCTGGCACCAGCCTGCTTCCAGTAATCTGGCACCAGCCTGCTTCCAGTAATCCGGCATCAGCCTACTTCCAGTAACCCGGCACTAGCCTCTATCCTGCTACCACCATAGTATGATTTGCCTATATCTGCTAGCTTTTGTTTGGCCAGTAGCTACTCCGCCAGGACCACCTCAAGAGGTACCGACCTGGCAGTCTCCCCGCAACGAAGACCAGATCCCTGTGGAGATTAAAGGGTAAAGATCAGGGAGGCTGCTTAGACAACACCTTTAGATGTCGCCCTGTGCCAATCCGGTGGAGTAGTCCAGTGGGTCCACAAACCTGCTGGTGATTACATGCACTAAGTTTCCTTGGCCGACCACTGCGTCAACGGTCCTCAATGTTTCCTGGGAGAGGCCTTGCTGATGCAGTGTAACCACCTGGTGTCTTTTTGCTGTGCTCAGTCTTGCAATGGTGGATCCGTGACATGAAACTCTTCCACAACCTCACCTTGGTAGCAGAGCTTGGCTGTTCCTCGCCCAGTCTTAAGCCTCCTATACAGATGTTTCTGTTACAGTTAATGACTGTGTTTCAACCTACATAATAAAATGATGATCATTATCACTTGTTTGGTATAATTTGTTAATCTTACACCTGACTATAATCCTACAAAATCCATGACTTTGTGCAAGTGTATCTAGAAGAATTGATGCTGTTTTGAAGGCAAAGGGTGGTCACCAAATATTAATTTGTTTTAGTTTCTCTTCTGTTCATTCACTTTGTATTTTGTTAATTGATAAAAACAAAACTATTAACACTTCTATTATTGAAAGCATTCTTACTTTGCAGAATTTTTCCACAACTGCCTAAAACTTTTGAATAGTAAGTGTCACTTTAGAGACAGTCAGGTCTCTTATAAAAATGGAATATCAATCCAGTCATAACAGCTTTTGGTATGACACAAATAGAATAATCAATTGTTGCACAATGTATTACTACAATCATAATCTCTAGTAGTAAAAGTAGGGGGAAAGTAGAAGGTTGAGAGTAATACATCTGAGCGATAACAGCTCGCCTCAGATTTGAGAAGATTATTTAGAGGTAAATGGGTGATTTTTAACATTAAAGATGGAAAGTTAAAAAGGTAATTTCATACCCTACCTGAGAGTGCTGTGGGTTTAGTTGTGAAAATGCTGGTGACAAGTTCCCTTTGGAACAGTTAATGCAGGGAGATGAGAGGCAGGCTGAGAAGCCGTGCCTCAGAAGTTACAGATAGCACTATGTATGTCTGCTTCAACCTGCCACTGATTAACTGTAGTAGTTACACCATGTGACCACTGCAGCCAATTAAAAATGAAGTTGTTAACAACACAGCTAGCATTTTATATATTAAAATATGATAAGCCACTCCTTCCAATAAATGCTGCCAATCTTCTAATGTCAGCTTAATAGCTAATAATTCTTAATCGGGGACATCATTATTTCTCTTGGTAGGAAGCAGTTTCTTCGAGATGACGGTGATGGGATGGATAAGGCCGAGCAATTCCACTTTTTCTTCATAAAACTCACATTTCACTGGCTTAGTGAAAGGTTATGGATCTATACCGGTTAAGAATTTTTTTTCATATGTATGTGGTATTTGTTTAATGATGCAGAAAAGATGAGGATGTCATCCACATACACAATAACAAAAATTGTCCAGGAACCGGAAAATCTCAGAAAATGTCATGAACAAAATTATGAAAATGGACATGGGCATTAGAGAGCTCAAAAGGCATCACCAGGTTTTCAAATTGTCCATAACGGGTGTGAAAGGCAGGCTTCCACTTGTCGCTTTCTTGGATGCGGAAAAGGTTATGAGCACCATTCAAGTCTAATTTAGAGACTATTCGGGCAGACCATAGTCTTTGAAGGGACTCGGGCTCCAGTCGAACAGAATAGCATTTCTTAATGGTAATAACATTGAGCTCTGCCGAAGCAGAGAAGTAGAAGGCAGGATTAATACCTTATCCAAATTCTCTTGTAAATATTCCCTAAGGGATTTTAATGCTGGTTCAGACAAGGGAAAAAGGAATTTACAGCACCTGGAAGAAGATCAATCAGGCAATCATAGATCGGATGAGGAGAAAGTTCACCATCTCTTTACAGAAAATGTCCAAGAATGTATGGTACTCGCTAGGGATTAGTGACTTGACATTCGGATCAAACTCGGAAAGTAAACGTCTCAGATGGGTCTTGGACATAAGTCTCAGGAGGCAGACAATATAAATGGCAGTATGGGGAGCGAAAGGAGAATACATTGCAGGACCAATTAATATGTCCTCCGGGGGTATCCAGGATAACAGAGAACAATAGGGACATGACGAAATCAAAATGTAACCACTCCTTGTGAAGCCTAAAAAGTAGTGAACATCAAAATAGTCTCCCAGTCAATTGTGATCATCCACAAGCTTAACCAGGACAGCTCCAAAAACGTCTCAAGAAGTGACGTGGAAAAAATGCTCAATCGGAACAGAACGCTATATTTCCCATTGAAATCAATGGGCAGATGTTTGGAGGCGTTCTGCTTCCGATTTTTTTGCCGTTTTTCAGCCCTTTACGGCCCGAAAAACTTCCGAAAATAAGCCGTGTGATCATACCCTAACTCTATAAACTATTGCTGCTTATTTGTCTACCAAACTTTGATTTTTTTCAGACCATGTATAGCCTTACTCTGTAATCTGTTGTTGCTGGTCAGTGTACTGAACATAGATTGTTTCCTGACCTATCTTGCTGCTATCACCCACCCTCCATATTGTTTCTGCTACTGGAGTTTAGCTATTCTATGAAAAACCAAGAATGGGCAGGCACACCGCCTATCTATGGAGTGCAAAGTCTATGCCCTAGAACAAACAACTAAAACTACCAGAGAAAATAGGGCAAAAAAATTTTGACATGCACCTCCAAAATTGTATCAAAACAGTAACAACATTTTTTATTGACACCAAAAAGGAGAAGACAAACAAGTTAAAAATGTTGTATGCGAGAATTAAAACAGTGATCCATAATAAAATACACCGTAAAGTGTGCAAAATCCCCAAACTAGATCAGATCGACCAGACACATGAATGGCCCTAATAAGGATCCCACTTCAATACCTGTGGTAATTCCTAAAACAGGATAACATCATGAATAAAAGTGACATGCGATGAAAAAAGACACATACCTAAAACATCATAAGAATAAGACAATAGATACAAGCAGGGGTGTAGCTAAAGGCTCATGGGCCCGGGTGCAAGAATTCAGCTTGGGCCCCCCTATCCCTCCCCAACACCACCATCATCAGACCACTGCGCGTGCCTATGCCCAGACATTTTTCCCAACAGCCCCCACACAGTATAATGCTCCCATAGCTGCCCCCACACAGTATAATGCCCCATACAGTATAATGCCCCCCATAACAGCCCTATACCGTATAATGCTCCCCATATCAGCCCCCACAGTATAATGCCACACATAGCTGCCCCATACAGTATAATGCCACCCATACAGTATAATGCCCCCATATTAGCTTCCCATACAATATAATGCCCCCATATGAGCTCCCCATACAGTATAATGCCCCTCTATATAAGCTCCCCGTACAGTATAATGCCCCCATATCAGCCCCCCCATACAGTATAATGCCCCCTATATCAGCACCCCATACAGTATAGTGGCCCCATATCAGCCCCCATACAGTATAATGCCCCCATATCAGCTCCCCATACAGTATAGTGCCCCCCATATCAGCCCCCATACAGTATAATGCCCCCATATCATCTCCCCATACAGTATAATGCCCCTCCATATCAGCCCCCCATACAGTATAATGCCCCTCCATATCAGCTCCCATACAGTATAATGCCTCCATATCAGCTCCCCATACAGTATAATGCCCCCATATCAGCTCCCCATACAGTATAATGCCCCCCATATGAGCTCCCCATACAGTATAATGCCCCCATATCAGCCCCCATATAGTATAATTCCCCCATATCAGTCCCCATGCAGTATAATTCTCCCCCATCTTATCAGCCCCCATGCCATATTAGCCCCCCATGCAGCATAATGCCCCCATATCAGCTCCCCATACAGTATAATGCCCCTCCATATCAGCCCCCCTTTCAGTATAATGCCGCTCCATATCAGCTCCTATACAGTATAATGCCCCCCATATGAGCTCCCCATGCAGTATAATGTCCCCATATCATCCTCCCATACAGTATAATTCCCCCATATCAGCCCCCAATGCAGTATAATGCTCCCCCATCTTATCAGCCCCCATGCCATATCAGCCCCCATGCAGCATAATGCCCCCCATACAGTATAATGCCCCCATATGTGCATAATAGAAAAATTGCATAATTACTTACCTATCCCCATTCCTTCGCCTCCTCCGGTGTGTGCTATGAGTGACTCGGAGCAGACAGGCGCGATGATGTCACTACATACCGCCTGTCTGCGTGGAGACGCTCAGGGCACAGTGAATGCTGGAGCAAGGAGACATCAGCTCCTTGCTCCAGCATTGAATGGAATCGGGACCTCGGTGAGAGACTCGCAACGCCCCGGTCTTCACACGACCCCCCATGGAAACGCGACTCACAGTTTGTAATGTAATGTGTTGTATTGTGCAGTTTGCGGTGGAGAGAGGGGGGACTGTAATTTAACGGGCCCCCCTCTCCACCGCAAACACCACAATACAACACATTACAAGACAACACAACACAATACATTACAAGGCAACACAACACATTACATTACAATACATTACAAGACAACACAATACAACACAACACATTACAATACAGACTCTGCAGCTCACCTGGAGTCCTCCGCACCGACTCTTCCACTGTACTGGCAGGAAGACGTGTCACGTGACAACACGGTCACATGGTACACTAAGTGTACCATGTGACCGTAACCAGGAAGTGCCGGCTTCACGGCACAGAAAATTTATTTGCATGCTGTATGGAAATGGAGGCCCGTGAGCCCCCCAGGCTTAGGGGCCCGGTCGCGACTGCAGACCAGCCCCAGGCGTATTGCCAGGAGAAACCTAGCTTTCTCAGGGGGGTATAGAATGGACTGATATGGTGTCCTTTATATATACACATATAGACAGGTGTGTTGAATGCAATAATTACTAAAATTACCATTTGAATTAGGCAACACATGTGGCAGTGTCCCAGACAAGCTACTGCATCTCTGCAGTGTTACAAAGTATATATACGCCCCAAGGATAAATGTGGATAATAATATACACATGCACATTGTGCAGGAAAATGGCATGTGCGCCATACGGTGCACACACACAACACTACCCTTGAGACGCAGAGGAGCAGTAGACTCAACTGCGCAGGCACAAGGAAAAATCCCAGTACTGCGCAGAGAGTCAAGGCTCCTCCGCGTCACACTCACAAGGGTCAGCGCATGCATCCACACTCAGCGCATGCCCAAAGGAATAAGTCAAAGTTGTAGAGAATGTGCCTGCATCAAAAATTGGTGCAAGAGCAGAAAAAAAGGAGGTTGGCAAATGAACAGCAAATGCGCCAAAAATTGGCGCATAGCCAGAAAAATTCATCTGAAACTTTCAAAACATAGGCCAAAGGATGACAAAACAGTGCTTGTGCCGGAAACCGGTGTATGCGCAGTGGTTTAAGAGACACGTGAACCCATCACATGGACAGATAGAAAGTAATAGCTTGCTCACAGTAAACATGGGACATGAATATCAAAGCAGCGCCAGCAACCGCCGCATGCACGGTAAATAAATGGACGAGTGAACCCTTTACATAGACAGTTAGATAGTTATAGCTTGCCCACAGTACACATGGGACCGAAAATTATATATAAAAGTAAAAAATATCAAAACTGCGCATGTGCCGAAGGCTGGCACATGCGCAGAAAAGAAGAGAGCTAATTGTTCTGTCACATGGGCATAAAAAGTGTAAATGTAAAAAATACACATACCTCAACCACAAATTAACCCCATCATACAGGTACAAAGTGGAGAGGTAATCACAACTCCATGCAGGCACCCAACAAAGCAGGGTCGTAACTAGGAAAGACTGTGCCCCATAGCAAACTTTTGACTTGTGCGCCCCTCCCCTTGTAGATAGTGCCTCCCTGAAGATTCCGCCACACAGCGCTCCCTGTAGATAGCACCATACAGCCCCCTGTAGATAGCGCCATACACCGCCCCCTGAAGCTAACGCCTTACAGCCCCCCTGTAGATAACGCCAAACAGCCCTCCCCCTGTAGATAACGCCATACAGCCCCCCTGTATACACCGCCATACAGCCCCCTGTAGATAACGACATACAGGCCCCCTGTAGATAACGCCATATAGCCCCCCTGTAGATAATGCCATACAGCCCTCCCCCTGTAGATAACGCCATACAGACCCCCCTGTAGATAACGCCATACAGCCTCCATCCTGTAGATAACACCATACAGCCCCCCTGTAGATAACGCCATACAGCCCCCCTGTAGATAACGCCATACAGCCCCCCTGCAGATAACGGCATACAGCCCCCCTGTAGATAACGCAATACAGCCACAAACCCCCCTGTAGATAACGCCATACAGCCCCCCCTGTAGATAACGGCATACAGCCCCCTGTAGATAATGCCATACAGCCCCCTGTAGATAACTCCATACAGCCCCCTCCTGTAGATAATGCCATACAGCCCCTAACCCCCACTGTAGGTAACGCCATACAGCCCCCCCGTAGATAACGCCATAAAGCCTCCAACCCCCCCAAAAAAGCGGCCTATTGTTTGTCTTACAAAGAGATGTATCCCCTTTCCACAGGATAGGGGATAGATGTGTGATCGCTGGCAGTGATAAGGAGAACGGGGGACCGAAATCCCACCAAAGTTCACAATGGCAAACGTCGGACTTCCGGGGTCTGCGCAGTTCAATAAAAATGAAAGGAGCGCTGGACACGCATGCGCACAGGCATGAGCAGTGCACAATAGTTTCTGTGGAGCTGCCGACGGACCCCGTTAGTCCGAGGTTTGTCATGGAGAAATTCGGGGGAATTTCAGTCCCCCGTTCTCCTTATCGCTGAGCGTCCCAGAGATCCCACATGTATCTCCTATACTGTGGATAGGGGAGGCATGTCTTTTGTAGGAACAACCCCTTCAGTGGCATCGCACTGTAGCAGTCATAGCGGCTGCTAGTGGAGCCTCCGGCCATGGGGGGGCCGCTACGGCTGCTACAGCGGTAGTTACACCACTGCAACAAAGGTACCTACATAAAGCGCGCGGCATCTCCACAATGGACCAGCTGCCTGTATTAGGGCAAAGAAAAGGGGATATATACCCAAAATTATTCTGTACAGCAAAAAAACAAAAAAACAAAACTATTTATAAATAAAAAAACTATTTTTATATTTGTGCACAAATATATATCAGTCAAATAGAGAATTATAAATTCATATAACAACAGTGAATACTGTACCCATCAATACAGTTTAAAAAAAAAAATTATATATCCCATCTACCTAACTACATACCCATAAAGAAACCCATAAAAATAACCCTAAAATTAGACAACAATCATATAGTAGTGTATAACATAAGCTAACCAAATGTTCACATGTCTATATGAATAAATAGCCCACAATAGAGAGTATCAAAACCTAATATACATTTTTGTTTAATAACCCTACAAATGTCAAGGACACCGCCACATTCAGTGCAATAATTAAAGCAATATATATTTTAAAGGATTAAATTACATTTGTGTAAACATGACCTAAAGACAAGAACCATTTTACAGGACAATAATAATAAACTTCTGTATTTGACACGTAGAGTAAGGTCATCTAATTCTTCACTTCTATTCTATTTGATAGCCTTGATATTGATGTACCGGAGGGGGGATATGAGGAACGGTTGCAGCAGTTCATTTGGTTTCTTACAAATTCAAAAACTAAAGAAAAAGAAAAATATAATGAAAGCAAATGTGAATACAATCTAAGCCTCACAAAAACCTAGTGAAAAAACACACCCTTTAATTTTTAATATGTATTGTTAATTCAATATCCCAATATAAGCTAATAAGAATAAATACGTGTAAGATACCATAAGGTAAGCAAATATGTGTATACCTAATAAAGAAAAAGTGATCATAATATTACCATGAATTAAATATTAAAAAAAATACAGAATAAAAAAAATTAAATAATAATAATAACAAAAAAAAGAAAGAATGGTTTAGCTAATCTAGTATCACTGCCACCTAAATCAAGGATTGCTGAGACCAGTATTTGGTTTTGGGACCACATAAAGGAAAGTGATATAGTGAAATGAGTAGTGAAAGGGGAGCATGGAGTAGCAATGCATACAGAAGCAGGAGTAGTCTTACGTGCTGGGGGTCAGGAGAAGGTAAAATAGCGTAGCGGGGTGTTTTAGGTACAGTAAAGCCGAAAAGTATAGCGCTGCGAGAACTGACTTCAGTAGCACCTATGCAGGCTTGTTGGAGAAGGAGATGTGCATAATGCAGGAGTAGTTTGGCAGCTGGCAAGAACAATGAATGACTTGGACCATTATTATGTTGGTGCAGGCTAACCTGAGGTGTGCAATCTAAGTAATTTTCAGTATTTTAACATATATCTTGATGTTAAAATTAATAAAACAATGGATAATCACCTGACGACAACTTTGTTCTATAAACCAACACATAGGAATCATTTATTGAGACGAGATAGTGCCCATGCCCCCCAGACATTTAACCCCTTCCCGACATTTGACGTATCCATACGCCAAAGTCGGGTATGGGAAGTATGGAACGGGCTCACGGAGTGAACCCGCTCCATACGATGCAGGTGTCGGCTGTATGTTACAACCGACAATTTAGAGTAACGAGCGGCATCGGGCTCGAGCACGATCCCGCTAGTTTAACTCGTTAAATGCCGCGATCAATAGCGACCGCAGCATTTAAATAGTTAGAAAGAGTGGGGCGACCCCCTCTAACAGCTCATCGCGCCCGCCGCAACGCAATCATGGGGGGGGCAATGGTTGTTATGGCTGCCTGGGGGCCTAATGAAGGCCCCCAGGTCCGCCATCTTTGTACTCCTATTAAGCCCTTCTATTAAGCCCTGCCCCTGGCAGGGCTTAATAGAAGCCTGTCAGAATCATGATATACTGCAATACATTAGTATTGCGGTATATAGTGCAAGCGATTTAATGATCGCTGTTTGAAGTCCCTTAGGGGGACTAATAAAAAAAGTTAAAATGAGTAAAATCTAGGTTTTTTTTAATGTAAAAAAAAATGTTTCAACTAAAAGTTCAAAAAAAAAACCTTTTCCCATTTCCCCCCTAGAGCATAGTAAAAAAAGAAATAAATAAACATAATTAGTATTGCCGCCACCCTACAAGTCTGATCTATTACAATATATCCTTATTTAACCCACATGGTGAACACCGTAAAAAAAATAATAATTGTAAACGCCAGAATCTCTATTTTTTTGGTCACCTAATCTCCCACAAAAAATGAAATAAAAAGTGATCTAAACGTCGCCTGTAGCCCAAAATGATATCATTAAAAACTACAGCTTATCCTGCAAAAAACAAGCCCTCATACCACTTAATCGACAGAAAAATAAAAAGTTATGGCTCTCGGAATTTGGCGACACAAAATAAATTTTATTTTTTACTTGTAAAAGTAGTAAAAGATAGAAAAAACTATATATATTTGGCATCGCCGTAATCATATTGACCCACAGAATAAAGTTAACATCTTGTTTTAATTGCACAGTGAATTCAGTAAAAACGATGGGCAAAAAACAATGGAGGAATCGCTGTTTTTTTCATTTTCTACCACAAATCATTTTTCCCCGTTTCCTAGTACATTATATTGTACAATAAATGGTGCTACAAAAACCTGCAACTCATCCCGCAAAAATGAAGCCCTCATAGGACTTTATTGATGGAAAAATAAAAAAGTTAAAGGCTTTTGGAAGGTGGGGAGGAAAAAACTAAAATGAAAATCTGAAAAAGGACTGCGAAGGGGTTAAAGGTATACCAAAAGGCCAATTTATCAGAGCCAGACGTATCTGTAGTAAAGATACTGAGTATAGAAAACATAAATCCATAATCACTGACAAATTCGTTGAAAGAATCTATTGAAAAATGAATTAGAAAAAATAGGATCAGAAATTGAAAATGGTAAAATAGAAGATTTAAGGAAAAGAAAAGACGCAAATAAAAATGAGAAAAAGAGACATCTATTCATCTCCACTTATGATAGTCACGCTAAACTGATTTAAAAAAAAAACTATTAATAAACACTGGGATATGTTAATATACGAACCTAAGTATGGAAAATTATTTACAGAAAAACCACAATTCATCAATCGTAAAGGCAACTGGATCAGTTGAAATTAACGGCAAGGGCTCAGTGAATATTTATAATACAATAAGGGAGATTGGTCTTTAGGTGTAATACACGTACCATCACCCCCTGACGCTTTCCCATCGCTGACCACTTGCTTTTGCCTGTTCTTGGATATATTGGCCGTTTTGAGAAATTTTTTATACGATTTATCAATAAAATGTTCTTTTAATCGTTCTTTCAGGCGGTGAATCTATAGTTAATTATATATTGAACGACATTTTCTATCAACAATACAGTGAGGTACTTCAATTGTAACTGCAAGAACGTCATTTGCCTTCTAAAATGTCCCTGTGAAGAAGTAAACATAGGACAGACCATGTGTTTTATAAAAACTTGCATAAACGAACATCGTTTAGAAATTAATACTTTTGGACAAAAAAACTGAGATCAAAGTACCCCCACAATAACAATAAAAAGAAGACACGGAGAAACTACTGTGGCGAAGCATTTCTTTGATGCAAAACATAAGGTCTATGACCTAAAATGGTGCGTTTTGGCGGAAATAACGGGCAACGATGACGAATCCTTAAGGTGAAATCTTTTACAAAGAGAGGTATATTGGATACATACCATGAAAAGTGTTAGGCTGGGTTCACACGGGCACATAGTTATGTACGATGCTAGGAGTCCCTGCCTCTCCATGGAACTACTGTCCCATACTGAAAACATGATTACAGTACGGGACAGTTGTCCTGCCGAGAAGCAGGGACTCCTAGCATCGTACATAAGTATGATGCTAGGAGCCCAGCTCCCTGCACTGAGTTCGGTCCGGGACTTCCGGCCGAAATACGTCCGTCCATTACGGACGTTAATGTGCTCATGTGAACCCAGCCTTAACCCTACAGGTATGAATGAAACATGTAACTTTGGAGTATATTTATAATTCTCCTCTGCAATTCATAATATATAACATATTCTAAGATTACACTATTGCCTTTTATCTCCTCCAAATAATTGCATAGTCCATAAATAAAGTATAAATTGTTATCTCTATAATATTATATAAACTAGAAACAGACAATATAAATAAATTTAAATAACACTATGTACTTTAATATTGAGACATCGTTCTAATTTTACATCCAATTTATTGACCATTGAATTAATGGATTGGTTTTCACACATAAAAAAAAAAAAAGAAAACTCCTTCATGGAAATAATAAAGGGATAAAAATAAATATAATTTAACCCTTTATTAAGAATTTGTTGAAACTTTTAGAAAAAAAACTTTTTACAATCCATTTCTCTAATATTCAATGCCAAACTCAATGCTTGCTCTAAAATTATTTACACATTTTTAAATATTTACGTGTTTGTAAAATGTTGTATATTATAGTGATTATACTTACCTTGATGGATCACTATTTAAACGAGCACGGACCGTCCGACAGGCATGCTTGAGAAAGGGGGCGGAACCCCAAAACGTCACACAGGTGTTGTCAGACGCCAATCCTCTACGTGTGTTCTCTCTGCTATCGGCTAATGCCCTGGATCTAACTGAGAAGACTATGATGGATTTCTAACCAGGGCATTTTCAGGACTCTAACCTTTAGATGGGTGAAATATTTTATTCACATTTGGCAATTGTGCTGCATTTGTTTTCTGTCAATTGACATTGAAAAGATATAAAGCACAATTTTCTACTTTTTGACATTTCTGTCTGAACTAGTGCTTATTTCCTTATACACTATATCCACAGGATATGTCATAAATGTCAGATAGATGCAGGTCCCACCTCTGGGACCCACACCTATCTCTAGAATGGGGCCACCTAATCCCCATTCTAGCTTTTTGTGCTCACGCTCCCTCCCGGCCACTTCCTGATTACATGGTCAGGACTTACGGAAACAGCGTAACTTGCTGAGCTACGCTGTTTCCGTAACTCCCATAGAACGGAATAGTAGTTATGGAAACAGCCTAGCTCGCATGCTACGCTGCTTCCACAACTGCCATTCACTACTATGAGAGTTATGGAAACAGCGTAGCTCAGAGAGTTACTCTGTTTCCATAACTCCCGATCATGTAATAAGGAAGTGACTGGGAGTCGGCGTGATCACAAAAAGATAGAATGGGGATTAGGTGGCCCCATTCAAGAGATAAGTGCCAGAGGTGGGACCTGCATCTATCTGACATTTATGACATATCCTGTGGATATGTCATAAATGTCCTTCATGGGAAAACCCCTTTAAACATTGCCATAAGATTCCCAGGTCGCAGTTCCTAGGACAGTCCCCAATAGACAGTCGGGGTCCATTTGACAGGTGTTAAACTTTTCACATTCAAACATATCTGGGTTGGAAACAGGTCCACTGCAACACTGGAGTAGTTCCCCTTCAGGGTTCAGGAGAAATGACACCACACACCTTGCAGAGCTCCAATTCTGTGGTACGAGCTAAGTAGCTCAAGCAGAGGAGAGTCGTGCAGTCCTGTCGTCTTGGAGACAGCACAGCTCCAGACAAGCAGATACAGTGCCCACTTAGGGTATGTTCACAAGCTAGACTAAAAACGTCTGAAAATACGGAGCTGTTTTTAAGGGAAAGACAGCTCCTTATTATCATACGTTTTTGAAGCCACTGAAGATTTTCGCAGCGTTTTTTAAGGCCGTTTTCGGAGCTTTTTTCGATAGAGTCACTGAAAAACGCCTCCAAAAACGTCCCAAGAAGTGACCTGCACTTCTTTTTCGCTGCCGTTTTTTTTACGCGTAAAACGCAGCAAAAAACGCTCTGATTTTTCATCCGTTTTTCTGCCGTTTGCAGCCCGAAAAACGGCCGAAAATAGGTTGTGTGAACATATTCGAAGAAGGAAGAACGACGCAGTGCCTCGTGTCAGCCTGCAGCTAACAGTATGTCCAGTCTTAAGGTGGGTTGCCAGTAACACCATGACTCTTCAAACCACCAATAAATGATTGATGTAAAAAGTATTTTACAAGCATCTGCTATAAATTTTCCTCAAGACAGTCCACACAGCTAGCGTAGGGGGAACTCCTACCCACAGGACAAAGAGAATGACTGGTGTCTAGCGAAAGCCATGCACTCAGCAGCAAAATTTGTTGTAAATTTCACTGCGAGCAGCATTTCTTGATCATTCCGAGTAAATCATGGCGAAAATTTACTGAATTTGCTGGTGAACACAGGTGTAGATCCCACACAGCAGCGGCTGAATCACTAGTAAATCAGTAGTAAAATATAATATATGCATGGCTGGATATCCCATTAGGCTAAAGAGGTATATGCCTTTGGTCAGCCCAGTGAGAAAGGGTACCTAGTCCTACTCAGAATTTAAGTGTATTTTATGCAGTGGGATTTGGTGAAGCCTCACTGAATATTTACAATATATACATGCAAGCATTTGTTTTACTATTATTAACGCTAATCAGAATCTTACTGAGACTACAGGCTCCTAAATTCTAAATCCTGTACTGAATATAAGAATAACAGAACTGTGAATATAATATAGCTTTCCAAGGAACAGCACTTATTCGATCTTAAATTTTATTTCTGGAGGAAACACTAAAGACAATTACAATAGACTTGAAATAAATAGTTTAACCCCTTCCCTTCGCAGCCATTTTTTTTATTTTGATCTTCTCTTTTTCTTCCCAACCTTAACTTTTTTATTTTTCCATTGATATAGCTATATGAGGGCCTGTTTTTCGTGGGACGTGTTGTAGTTTTCACAACACCATTTGTTGTACCATATAATGTACTGGGAAACTGGAAAAAAAGATCTTTGTGGAGTGTAATGGGAAGAAAAGAGTTATTCCTCCATTGCTTTTTGGGTGTTTTGTTTCTACGATGTTCATTATGCGGTAAAAACAACATGTTAGCTTTATTCTGCGGGTCAATACAATTATGACGATACCAAATTTATAGAGTTTTTATAATGTTTTACTACTCTAAGGCCACATTCAGACGTGGTGGAATTCTGCATCAGTCGTTTTTTACATTTGTTTCTATACATTTTTAGGAATGTCAAATACTTTTGTGTCAAAAAAGACAAAAGTATAGTAGGTATGATACCTTTACTGGCTAACCATAAAAGTTCTATATGCAAGCTTTCAGAGCACACAGGCTCCTTCGTCAGGCAATTTACAAATGAATGACTGAGAAAAAAAAGCACAACTTTTTAAGATATTACACAAAGATAAATTTTTAGGAAACTTAGTTCAGACGTTGTGGAAAATAACTGTGCAATAATTAGGCTGCAGTGCAGAATTTCCCTCCGCAGCATGCTCATTATGTTGCAGAGAAGCAGTGGAATCTCACTACGGATTTCAGCCTTTGCAATGCAAAAACTGAAATCTGTGGCAAGTCCGCTGTGATATCTGCAACGTCTGAGTTATCTGTCAAATATGCAAATATTGGTGCAGATTCGTTGTGTAATTGCCCCGAATCTGCACCAACATTTGCAGTGGAAAAATTCTGCCACGCATGAACATGGCCTTAGAAGGAAAAAACGAATTGTTAAAACTAAAATTTGTTTTGTGTCACCATATTTTGAGAGACATCATTTTTTTATCTTTCCGTTGATTGAGTGATGTGTGGGTTTAATTTAAAAGCTGTACCTTTTTATTGGTACCATTTCGGGGACATACAACTTTTTAATCACTTTTTATTCCATTTTCTGTGGGATATGAGGTGACCATAAATTATTATTTTTTTACAGCTTTCACCGTGCGGTTTAAATAATCTTATATTGCAATAGTTTAAGCTTTTACGGATGAGGCAAACATTGCCTTTGGATTGCTTGCATGATATACTGCAATACTAATATATTGCAATATATTTTGATTCTGACAGGCTCCTATTAAGCCCTGCCTCTGGCTCGGCTTAATTGGAGTACAAAGATGGCAGACCATTAAGCCCCCAGGCTGCCATGACAACGATCGACCCCCTGCGGGAGCGTTGTGGGAGTGCGATGGGACGTCAGAAGGGGCCTCCCCCTCATTATAACAGCTTAGATCCCGCAGTCGCTATTGACTATGGCATCTAAGGAGTTAAACAAGTGGGATCCCGCTCGTTACATTGAGGTGTCGGCTGCAACAAACAGCCAAGACGCTAGTCTTATAAGGGTGGGCTCAGTCCCCGACCTCTGCCGTATATATACGGCAATTGTCGGGAAGGGGTTACAAAAAGTCTTCAAGTTTCTGTAATTTATGTGAAACATCTAAAAATGGTCACAATCTTAAAATAATAGCAAATGTTTTACACAAGGACTCTCACTAAGAAAAATGGGTCAATTTCTCGAGCCAATGGGTTACTTTATTGAATCACCTCATAAATTAAACAATAAATGTTACAAATGTAAAATAACTTTTATTTGTTTAATCCATATTTCCTTGCTTTTGTATTGCATCATGTTCTAAAGAAAACATTTAATTGATAGGATAGGCTATAACTAGCTAAGATATGCAATAACAATATGATTTTTAATATGAAGTTTCTCTGGAACTTTGACAATTCTGAGAACAAAGGGACCAAGTTCCCTTCAGCTTTATTCTGCACAACAACGCTCTAGTCCACCCACTGTGCAGGGAATTGCAACACAGCTCCATTCAAGTGAATAGGGTTGTGTTGCAGTTCCCAGCATAGCAGGGGGCAGGGCCGGCGTTACGGAGGGCAAACTGGGCAATTGCCCAGGGTCCCCATCCTCTTTGGGGCCCCCTGCCTACTATAGCAGCCATTGCTGCCATTGCTGCGACAGGGCTCAAGGCATGAGGGGACCCACGCCACCTGAAACAAATGGGCCGGGCAGCACGAGCCCCCTCATGCCCGATGGCGTCGCTAGCATCGGGGGGCCCCGGTGCTAGCGACAGCCACATTCAATTGTATCTGCTTCCTCAGGACACAGTTACAAATTAATAGTATAGGCTGCAGGCCACGGTAGACCTGCAGCCCATAAGGCGCTGGGAAGAATTCCCCCACAGGCTGGCGTGATGACATCACTGCATCACGCTGGCCTACGCAAGGGTCCTGTCCAGAGGCTGTGAAGCGCTGTCCGTCGCGGGAACGGGGCAAGGTAAGTCCAATTTTTGTTTTTTTGGGGGGGCTGTGTGGCAGCTATGGGGGTATTATACTGTATGGGGGAAGCTGTGGGGGCATTATGCTGTATGGGGGAATTTGTTTGGGCAATATACTGCATGGGGGCACTTGTATGGGCATTATACTGCATGTGAGAATGTGTGAGCATTATACTGTATGAGGGCATCTGTGTTGGCTTTATACTGTATGGGTGCATCTATGGGGCATTATACTGTATGGTGGCAGCTATGGGGGAATTATACTGTATGGTCGCAGCAAGAGGGCATTATAATGTGTAGGGACAGCTATTTGGTATTATACTGGGAGGCACTATGGGAGCATGATACTGCGTGGGCTGAATCGGGTGTGTATGGGCAGGGATTGGGTGGGATAAGAGGCGTGGCTTAAAATAAAAAAAATTGGCGCGCCGTGCCGCACGCGCCACATCAGTTGTCCCTCTTTGTGATACTTGAAAGTTGGGAAGTATGCGTATATCACGAACCAACATGGATGTGTGCATGAGGCCTAAGTGGAACTTAGTGCTGTGCGATTATGTAGGGAAAGGCGATTAACATATGAGTGACACATTTCCTGGTCAGAAATAACAGCCTCTCGGTGCAACATTCTAGAAAATATATAGTAACAGCATACAGGGAGTTAGTGCCTAACACGGAGCACAAGGTCTTTACACTGTACAGATATAGAACTTATAGATGGGAATTTTCTTTTAACATTTTTAAAACCTCTACATTACTGGTATTTTATTGATATCTTTCAAGCGGTAATCATTATGTAATGACTAGAATTTGTATTTAAATACTTGCTATAGACCCTATACAAATCAGTCAGTTGCTCCTTAGCAACGTTCAAGTATTCTTTAATTTTGTAATTACTACCAGGATGGGGTATAAAAGTAATATACCTATATATACACACATATATATATATATATATATATATATATATATATATATATATATATATATATATATATAGAAAGAAAGAAAATTTGCAGCACTCCAATGTGAAAAAAGTGGTGGTTTATTCAATCCAAGAACAACAGCAACGTTTCAATCCTACAATAGGATCTTTATCAAGCTTGATAATGATCCTATTGTAGGATTGAAACGTTGCTGTTGTTTTTGGATTGAATAAACCACCACTTTTTTCACATTGGAGTGCTGCAAATTTTCTTTCTTTATATACTACTATGCGTCCGAGGATCGGGACGTTTTGCTGGGCACCTGATCGATTTTCCGTGTGAGTGCTGCTGCTTTCTTGTTTACTATATATATATATATATATATATATATATATATATATATATATACATATATATGTATGTATACATATATATATATATATATATGTATATATATATATATATATATATATATATATATATATATGCATAAACATTTATATTTTATCCACTATATTGTGTTTATGAAGTATAAAATAAAACGAGCAGAGCAAGTTTTTTTTCTTCAAAGAAATAGTACGTTTTACAATAAGGAGAAAATACATGAAACTAAGATAAATTGCAAGGGCAGAACCCACATATGCTATAGAACTATGGGTTTTTCAATACATGTCAGATAGATCCCACCTCTGGGACCTGCACCTATCTCTAGAACGGGATCCCCTAAACCCTGTTCTAGCTTTTTGTGCTCACGCTGCGTCCCGAACACTTACTGATTACATAGTCGGGAGTTACGGAAACAGATTAACTCGCTGAGCTACGCTGTTTCTGTAACTCCCATAGAACTGAATAGTAGTTACGGAAACAGCGTAGTTCGCATGCTACGTTGCTTCTGTAACTGCCATTCACTACTATGGGAGTTACAGAAACAGCGTAGCTCAGCGAGTTACGCTGTTTCCGTAACTCCCGACCATGTCCCGACCATGTATTCAGGAAGTGGCCGGGAGGCATCGTGAGCACAAAAAGCTCACAAATCCTGTGGATATGTCATAATTGTCCCTCATGGGAAACCCCTTTAAAGGCTATGTAAACCTTTAGGATAAGTTCTTTCATTGAAATCAATTTATTGTTAAAAAAACATGTATCCACTTTGACTTGATCCGAACTAAGTTTAGAATATTGCTCAGGAGCGCACAGGAGCTGCTGTTAGCCAAGCCGTCAGTGTAGCTTACTGACAGATTCAGCTCACAATGGGTTTCTACAGCTTCTATGCACTGTGATACATTGAAGCTGCAGAAGTCAAACTATATATTTTTTCTTAATAAAAGTCAATTCTAAAAGTGATTTTTAAAAAAACACAAAAATGTACGTAGCCTTTAAAGGCAGTAATAATATGATTTTATACAAAGTGAACACTCGACTATTTTCTTTTTCTAAACATGATCCAGTTATATGACTTTTTCTGCAATTTAAAGCTTACCTATAATTCAGTTGTGACTACATAAAACCAGAGTATTATCCCTCTCCTCTTTGCTGCACGAACAAAAAGCAGCTCGGCAAAACAATTTTTATTTTTTTTATAGTACCATAGTAAGGTTGTGAAAATACATAAGTGTATATAGTTCAACAGTGTTTATCCAGAAAAAGGTAAAACGAATCTCTAGGAAGTAACAGCCAATTCTCCTCATCTTAGAATTAGAAAATCCCTTTCTGACTAGAATAATCCCTGGATCAATTACCCATCTCCTGCAATCTAGTACACATGCTGTAACTTGTAATATTATTACTTTCAAGAAAGATCAGACCCCTTTTAACTCTTTGAATTAATTAACCATGAGAGCTTCACCTGGCAGAGAGTTCCATAGTCTAACTTCTCTTACAGTAAAGAAAACCCAACTATGATGAATCCTTCTCTCCTCTCGAGGTAGTGGATGTCCCCTTGTCATAGTTACAGGCCTGGATATAAATAAATCATTAGACAGATCTCTGTACTGACATGATATATTTTTGCATATTTATTAATTCACCCCTAAGTCCCCTTTTATCCAAACTAAATAACACCTGGGTACTGCAGTGCACCCTTTCTTGCTTCTGATTGTCCTCCAACTCTGTTATGTCTTACTTGTACATACGTGTGGTAGACAAAACTCATGTGTGGTATAAAACCACCAGTGATCATTGGAAAACACCAACTCTTCATTCCATATGGGAATCACCTCCTTAATCACTGGACATTTGGGTAAACTACAGTCACACCTTAATTTGTAAGCCTTAGTTCTATGGTTACATTTTCAGTTATATATTATTTTCTCGTTTTTAAGAATTTACGCAAATTAATGGAAAACTAGTTTAAAATTTACTATTGGAAATTATCTACAAAAAAAGTTGAGTACTTTTGTAAATACATTGCATTAAGTATCTTGTAATGATAGTTACAGCCTGTATTATAGTCCAGCACTGCATTCACAATTCTACAGGCTTCTAAGTGGAAAATTGCCAGCGTTCCTTACTTGCTCTAGTGATTTGCAAGAGTTGTCGTTACACCAGGAAATGTATAGTAATCGAAAGTAGGGAAAACGAAATGTCTTCCTGCATTATAGGATCTCATCAAACATTTTGAGTGGGTTTCTGATAGCAAAAATTTGAATTCTGAAGGTAGATGATACAATAACAAATTATATTATAAGATCAGGACTAATACAAAACATATATTACAATGTATTTACGAAGTAACTAAATTTTATATGTAAATTTTATCTATGTATGAACTGTAAAATGGTATTCAAATGTGGACATAAATATATAACCAATGTCAGTTTTATGTGGTCCAACAACCTCTTTTCAGTCTAAAATATATATAATAAGTCTGAATGTGCCAAAATATAGGAGAAAAAAATGGAAATGATTGTGAAATTGAAAAACTACATGTACATTTGAAAATTCCTAATACAAATTTGTTTTTGAAGGAATATAAACGGTTTGTTTAGACAAAATGTATCATAATATAAACTTATTCAATTAAAGAAAATAAAATATAATATACCTTTTACTTTAGCACACCATTACATTTACAATTTATATTTACATATAATAGAATCCTGAAATTATAATTTTTATAATAAAACCAATTAGACTAAAATGTATTTCATTTCTGTCAGGAGCATAGTGTAACAAGCTCAAAAGATTTGTATGTTTTCAGTAAAACGCAAATATTGCAAAGCTTCAAAATAACCGAAGCATCAATTAAATGTGCGTAAATACAAGATACCATAGTTTCTCCTTTCACATTTAAAATTCTATAATAGTCAAATGTACTAAGCACATAATGGTAAGTCCAAAGAGCTTTTATTTAGAACTTTCTACTATTGCTGTATTTATTGTAGACTAATCTTTCAGGGTAATACAAAGTCAATTGCCATTCTCCAAAGCTCTTTTATGTAAAGTTAGACCCTTTCTCTACACTGGTTCTCATTTTCCCCATCAATGATGCCTCATACATAGAGGAATATGTGCAAAAAAAAAGCAAGAAAAAAAATACCCCTTTGTTCCAATTTACGTTATAGGGAGATGACAGATTTTTAAACCCTATATGTCTTTATGATTTTTTTTATCAAAGCAAAGCAATTATTTTTATTTCTCAAATGAAATGATGCAAACTGATTTGGGGGGGGGGGGGGGGACAGTACTGGTTTTCCCTGCAGAGATCCAGCCAGTGTAGGGAGTCCTACAGGCAATCCCTCTTGGGAAAAAGTATACAAATTTGCTCTTCTTTAGAAGGAAGACAATTGTTTCTCTAGTGCCACTTATAGGTGGTTCCCCTTTAAGTCAATATCTGACCCATTGGAGAGCTTTCAATATGACTAGTGATATCAGCAACAATAGAGACAACCATCTGCAGACATCTTTTTCTGAGTTCTTGCTCCTCCTCAGTATAGAGCAGGGTATTGGTTGGCTTGGTGCCTTTGATACCTTTGAATGCAGCTCTCGGGGGGTACTGGTTCCTCTTGTGGAGATCCAACTGGTGTAGGGACTTTTACAGGCCGTCTCTTTCACCAGTTTGGCTAATATCCCTAGTCATGCATTCAAAGGGAAAAGTGAGAGGAAGGGCCCCCTTTGATCGTGTCATAGGAAATTCCTGTGATGCAATCGGGGTCCATACCTTGATTGGGCTGTCTGACCATATTTCCTTTTGCTAGGGCATACTTAGGTATGTCCTATCAACTGCTTGAGTACTATTATTACACAGGCTAAAGTACTGGAATATAGATATATGCCAGTACATTATAGTTAAAAAATAAATATAAATCAAAATTTAAATTAAAAATCCTGCTATGGGAAAAAAACAAAAAACAAAACCAAAACAAATAAAAAAAAAGTAATGTTAAATAAAGAAACATCAGTAAAAAAACGCCCACAGAATTGAGCATTTTTTCCAATAAATAAACGTATAAATTATTAAATATAATTATTAAAGCATAACATAATATACACATATTTGGTAACGTGACAACTGTAACAACCTGCACAATACATTTATAGCATCCTCTATGATGATCTGTGTATGCTGTTTAAAAATAAAAATCTGCAGTGGAACTTCTGTTTCTGCATGTTTGCCAAAATAAAAATTATTATAAATTAAAAGCTAATATATATGTACCAAATAATGGCACCTAAATAAAGTACAAGTTGTCCTGCAAAAGATAGCTACACCGAACAAAATATAAAATGTTCTGACCGCCGGAATGCACAGAAAAAAACAAACAAACTGTTCCGGTCCTCAAGGCCTAAATTGGCCCAGTCTATTAGGGGTTAAACAGTGAGAGGGCAACGCTTCTAATATAATGCATGTTTTATTTTATTTTTAAAAAAAACCATGGCTATAACTGAAATTATTTTCTGTTTTCAAGCTAAAAATTATTAAAAAGTACTAATAACTGTATAACTTGTAACGAATAGTGATCTTCAATCTCAGGGACAGAAACTTGTTCCTTAGTACTGTTCTCTGGCAAACTCACTGATGGCTCATTTTCGACTTATCATACTGTTTCTTTGATTAAAAAGACTTCTGTTTGCTCAGATAAAACTCATCATATCAGAGATGAACCATCCAACACTGCAGAGAAAACAGTTATCTAAATTAGGCAACAAAGAAACAGAAACAGTGGCGTGTGTGTGTGCATGTTACTTTTAATTTGTAAGAAAAGAGCAGCAACATCATGTCACTAGATAAACCTAATTATATAAAATACTACATTTGTTCTCTCACCTTGTTGATTATAAAGTAAATGGGATGTTATGAGGGATGTGAACAAAACAATACAGATGAGTTGTAATAATTAACACTTCCATAGATTTTCTTACACAAACTTAGACACAGGACACAGCCGTTGACTACTAGTACCTCATTGTACCCCATTAAGGGCATGAATTTGATGACCAGTCTTTCCCTAAATCTTTTAGAAAGCATCTCCCCTTTCTTCTTAAAGGCTATGTACACCTTTGACATGTTTTTTTTATTTATTTATTTTTAAATAAAATTGTCCGTCAGTGTGATTGGCAACTTCCTAAATACATTTCATTAACAATTATTCTTAATTTTTGAGATACAGTTGCTTTTTATCCTGTATACAGAGCAGCTCTATCGTTTGCTAAGACTGGAATCCGTCAAGTCCACGGGACTGATGGGTTCAGTGTCAGTGGGTTCTGCGGGTCCGTGACACGCAGGATCCACTTGTAATCGATCACATCTAAGTTATGAGCTTAGATGTGATCATTAACAGCTCGATCCTGTGTGTCAAAAACACACAGGACCCACTGACACTGAACCCATCAGTTACGCGGACCTGACAGATTCCTGTCTTACCCGATAGAGCTGCTCTGTATACATTTGACACTACACAACAATTGTTGCATCAATATAAAGAGATATCCGTTCACTTAATTGATTGAAATTGTATCACTGCCTATATGAACGATTAAAATAGAATTTTATTGTAGAAAACCCATACTAAAATATGGCTAAATAGCCCAAATTACTAATAGAGGCGTAAGCACAGTTGACCAGCACAGGAGGGGGGCAAATGAGGGTACTGAGTAGAAGTACCTACACACTTGTGCGCATGGCGTGTCTAGTATTGGGACGTGTTTCAGAGTTTGGTTGTCTCTTGTTTCCCTCATGGTATGTTGTCATCTGTACCTGATTGCTATTTCTCCTGATATATGATCCGTTACTCTTGTTGTATTTATTATTGTAATACCATGTATCGTTATGTAATAATAAAGATGTATATTTTTTATTATTCTTGGTAGTTATCTTCATATTCTATTGGGATGCTATGTCCCTTGCGCTTCCGCGCTTTGTAGGTTGTTTGAGAGTCATATTGGGGATTCTCCTTTTCGCTTTACCCTGTTTTGAGGTTCTTTGTAGGTTTAAAATTACAGTGAAGGAAACCATGGAGCCGACAGTGACCGGTTAATGCTCCGGATTTTGATCTATTTAGCTAAAACGTATCCGACTGTATGGCATACAGTGGGATACGTCACCTGGGGAATGGCCCAGGGGAAACTCCTGAAGTCACTGCCCATGAACAGAGCTGGAGCCTTCTACTAGCGCTCTGCCCAGGGATGTCCATATACATAAAGTGACGTCCGAAGCTTTGCAAAGCCTGAGTACACGGCCGGAGCGTCGACAATGCTCTGGCCAGGGATTCCGGCCCTAGAGACCTCTGATGTCACTTTACACATATGGACAGTGATGTCAGGAGCTTTCCCAGGGACAAAGTCCACGGGTAGAGCACTCGTGATGCTGCCTGGGGACTCTGGAATAACAAAGTCTACTACGCAATTTCATCCTTCAAAAATAAGGTAAACCGACGTCCACCAGCCCGACGGAGGCTAAAAGGACATAATGGAGCCCTGTGAATTATCGTTTACGTTGTTTATACTGTATGGTAGGAGATTTCCTGACTACACGATAAACTTAGGGCAACAACACGATGTGAAGGGGGAAGGGAGGGGGAAGCGCTTGTGAGGAAGTAAGGAGCACTAATGCTCTGCTCTTACGTTGCCATTAAAGTTCAATGTGTTTTTCCACAGCAAAAATCGGAGGCTTTCCCTTTGATTCCTGGCGCAGATGCTACAAGCGTGTAGCAGATCCGCACGAGAATAAGGCCCTGTTCACACAGAGTTTTTTGCCACATTTTTTTCAGCGGAAACCGCGGCAAAAAACGTCCGAAATCGCCTCCTATTGATTTCAACGGGAGGCGAAGGTGTTTTTTTTACCGCGAGAGAAAGAAGCGACATGCTCTTTCTTCAGACATTTCCGTCTCTGACCTCCCATTGACATCAATGGGAGGCAGAGAAAGCCTGAAGGAATTTCAAGGCAGATGTTTCTGCATGCAAAAAGCTGTGTGAACAAGGCCTAAGTCCCATTGTCATTCAAAGTTGCTCATCCTCGGCTTTTCCATGTAAGGGTATGTGCACACGTAGTGACCAAAAATGTCTGAAAATACGGAGCTGTTTTCAAGGGAAAACAGCACCTGATTTTCAGATGTTTTTTGAGCAACTCACGTTTTTCGCAGCGTTTTCGCTGAGTTTTTTACGTCCGTTTTTGGAGCTGTTTTCATTGGAGTCTATGAGAAAACGGCTCCAAAAGCGTCCAAAGAAGTGTCCTGCACTTCTTTGACGAGGCAGTCATTTTACGCGTCGTCGTTTGACAGCTGTCAATCGACGACGCGTAAATGACAGGTTGTCGGCACAGTACGTCGGCAAACCCATTCAAATGAATGGGCAGATGTTTGCCGACGTATTGTAGCCCTATTTTCAGACGTAAAACAAGGCATAATACGCCTCGTTTACGTCTGAAAATAGGTTGTGTGAACCCAGCCTAATATAAATCGCATGCTACTTATTGCTGTGGTGGATTTCTTTTCATGGTGCGGACAAAAATACACGTGGAAAATTTTTGACAGCATGTTAACTGGGTTGCGGAAACCTCATATGCAAATCTCTGTTAGGCCAAATGCACACGATACTTATTACGTGCAAATTTGTCACGGGTATTTTCGTGCGGCAAATCCGCAGTGTTAGGCTGGGTTCACACGTGGCGGAATTTCACTTAAATTCCGCTGCGGACACTCCGCAGCGTTAATCCGCAGCGGAGCCGTTTCTCCATTGACTTCCACTTTAATTTAGCAGTGTTCGTTTAGACGATGCGTAAAATTCCGCTGCGGAGCATAGGCTGCGGAGCGGAATTTGGTGTCCGCAGCATGCTCTGTCTGTTGCGGAGCAGTGGCGGACTCATGGCGGAATTTCTCCATTGACTTCAATGGAGATTCTAATTTCCGCAATGAAGTCCGCAGCTGTCATGCACATGTTATGTGTGCTGCGGATGCGTCTTGCTTTTTTAACTTGACATTTCTTCATTCTGGCTGGACCTATGTATTTCTAGGTCTACAGCCAGACTGAGGAAGTCAATGGGGCTCCCGTAATGACGGGAGCGTTGCTAGGAGACGTCTGTAAATAGTCACTGTCCAGAGTGCTGAAAGAGTTAAGCGATCGGCAGTAACTGTTTCTGCACCCGGGACAGTGACTACCGATCCCAATATACAGCAACCTGTAAAAAAATATAAGTTCATACTTACCGAGAACTCCCTGCTTCTGTCTCCAGTCCGGCCTCCCAGGATGACGTTTCAGTCTAAGTGACGGCTGCAGCCAATCACAGGCCAAGCACAGGCTGCAGCGGTCACATGGACTAGCGCGTCATCCAGGGAGGTCGGGCTGGATGCCGAAAGAGGGACACGTCACCAAGACAACGGCCGGTAAGTATGAAATTCGTTTACTTTCACTAGGGAAAGTGCTGTCCCTTCTCTCTATCCTGCACTGATAGGGAGAAGGGAAGCACTTTTCCCGCAGTCCGCAGCAGCTAGTCCGCATCAATTTTCTGCACATTTTGGGCAGATCCGCAGCCGTAATCCGCAACTCGGATTAGGTGCGGCATTGATGCGGACAGTTGCGGAGGAAATCCGCCACGTGTGGTCATGCCCTAATACAGGACCAGCAAAGTAAATGAGATCAAGAAATCTCATCTACATGTCGCATTTTCTGCACAAAAACTGACCTGCGGTGCGTATTTGAAAATATGATACATGTCACTTTATCTTGCGTTTCCGCTTGCGAATTGTTTCTGACTAGTTTAAAATATTTTCTCTACAACATAAACATTTGCACAAGCCTTTAAAGAGATACTATAGTTCCCATGTTAATAAAAGATGGATCACTTTAGTGTTTAAGGAAGAAAACATTAAAGAAAACTAGTCAATAACTACAATAATCATTTATTGAATAATTTATAGTGTAATGGTAGCTATTTTAGAAGGCATGGAATATATAATTGCTAAGAGTAATTAATGTGTAAGCTGTTTAAAAGCACTTGGAGTGATCTCGATGGTAATATAAAGTCCCTATAACAGTGAATAATCAAATTAAGAATATGTGGCTAGACTTGAAAATATTTGTTCACTCATAGCCCCAAGCAACTTGAGGGAGCTTGAACATTTCTGTAAAGAAAGACTGCGTAGACCTGTAGTGTCTACATGTGAAAAACTGATAAGAGACCTGTTCATGAAGAATCAAGGTGGTAACTGAGGCTAAACATCCGTTCACTAATTAAAGAAGAGAGGAAATAGTTGTGCATTCAAATTGATCAAAGTGGTGCACGTTGTATGATAAAATTGGCGCGTCTTGTTAGACATAATAGACACTTTTCTCTTCAATATACCACCTCTTAGCTTTGTTTACGCCAGTTTTTTGTGGTAAAATTTTAGTGCAATTTTGGCTCACAGTGGCGCATTTAAGCCTCAACCCCTTTTAGCTAGGCCATGCCCACATTTTCCTCTAAGTCACACCCCTATGTCAGACGAGACTCAAAAAGTGCCTAAAACAGTTAAGATATATGGCGCACGGCATGTGCACTAGAATTCTGGCTCAATTTGACGCACTTTGAATAGTAAATCTGTGTCAATGTTGCTGTACAATAAAACAGGAATAATGTTGTAGGGGTAAATACTTTTTAAAGGCCCTGTATAATGGGGTCTGCAATTAGCTAATTTATCAGTTTGATTATTCAAAATAGCTATTCTGGGAATAAAAAAAAGGAATATTGTTCCTTTTGTATGTTTTCCTTTTAGTGATAATATAATTTATAGTTCAATATCTATATTACTCTCCTCATGTGATTCAGCATAGATGTTAAAAGTGTGTAGCTGAAAATCATGTTGCAATTTAGAAAATGTATCCTACATAATTTAAAAAAAAACAGCTATCGTTGTTTTGTTAGAAAGTCTTTTGTTCCATCATTAGAATATAATTTACCATTTAGGAGCTGAACCTTTAATGTATTTGAAGAATATAAGTCATTTCAATTTGGAAAGGATTATGCTATTAAAATGTATGGCTAATTGAACTTATAATAGACACTCAGCTTTTGAATTCAGGAAACAAAGACAAATCTCTCTTGCTATAGGTTTAGCACACAGGACTTAAATGTATTAGCTATAAATATACATGATTTCCCATGGTAGCCTTCAGTATTAAAAAGTACTGTCCTTCTAGTATTAGCAACATTTCCTAATTTATTTTATTGAATTAAATGGAGGGCCCTTAGAGAGTGGGGGATGCATGGAGGGGCCCCTAGGAGAATGGTGGAGGTTGTAGGAGACTGCAACAACCCTTACCAGGAACAATAGTCTAGAATAATTTCTCACAATGGGGGATACATAGATTTTTATAACTAATAGACTCACTGCTATGGCAGGCTCTTCGACAGGCATTGGAACTTTCCAAATATGGGGGAGAAGCAGAAGAATTGTGCAAGCCAGTGAGTGGATATAAGTGATCACTGCGTCTATAGACTTGACTCACCGCCATCACCTTTTGTTGCCCACTGGAACCGGCTGCTGCCTTGAGCGAAATGAGGAGGGGGCCATTTAAAGCGTAAGTACAACAAGGAGCACTCTTAAAGCATTGAACTCTGCAAGGAATGTCCTGATGCTAGCCAGCGTCAGGACTTTGTGTGCGGCGTGGCCGCCGCACACAACTTCTTGGTGCTAACTAGCATTTGGATCTTGTGTGCCTGGCTGGGGGGCGAGCGGCCTCGGAAAGCATTGGAAAATGCAGCCCAGATTAATAAGGGGAAGCCGGGTGGCCCACTGTGTGACTTTCCACCGACAGTCCCACAAGACATGTTTGTGTGGCTTCAGATCTGCATGAGATTCAAATAGGGGGAAAAAAGCTTGACTGACTGTCAGGACTTTGTTCACTAGAAGAATGAAGATAGAGGGCTGGAATCATGACAGAATCCACATACAGTGGTGCTTGGAAGTTTGTGAACCCTTCAGAATTTTCTATATTTCTGATAAAGAGAACCAAATCAAATAAATGAGTAAAAAATATTAGACTGGGTCAGTTATTTATTGAGGAAAATTATCCAATATCACATCTGTGAGTGGCAAAAGTATGTGAACCTTTGCTTTCAGCATGTGTTGTGACCCCCTTGTGCAGCAATAACTGCATCAAAACGTTTGCGGTAATTGTTGATTAGTCCCGCACATCGACTTGGAGGAATTTTAGCCCATTAGTCCAGATAAAACAGCTTCAACTCTGTTACATTGGTGGGTTTCCTCCCATGAACTGCTCGCTTCAGGTCTTTCCACAACATTTCTATTGGAGTAAGGTCAGGACTTTAACATGGTTTTTCCAAAACTGTAAATTTATTCTTCTTTAACCATTCTTTAGTAGAACGACTTATGTGCTTAGGGTCGTTATCTTGCTGAATGACCCACGTTCTTTTCAGATGAAGCTCACGGACAGACGTCCTGACAGAATTTGCTGGTATAATTCCGAATTCATTGTTCCATACATGATGGTAAGCTGTCCTGGCCCAGAGGCAGCAAAACAGGCCCAAACCATGATACTACCACCACCACCGTGTCTCACAGATGGCATGAGTTTTTTATGCTGGAATGCAGTGTTTTCATTTCTCCAAACATAATGCTTCACATTTAAACCAAATAGCTCTATTTTGGTCTCATCCGTCCACAAAACACTGTTCCAATAGCCTTCTGGCTTGTCCTGGTGATCTTTAGCAAAATTTTATTTTTGGAGAGCAGCAGCTTTCTCCTTGCAATCCTGCCATGCACACCATTGTTGTTTAGTGTCCGCCTGATGGTGGACTCATGTACATTAACATTAGCTAATGTGAAAAAAGGCCTTTAGTTGCTTAGAGGTTACCTTGGATTCCTTTGTTAACTCACAGACTATTATACATGGGTAATAATGATCTTGAATTTCCTCAATTTGTACACAATCTGTCTGACTGTGGATTGGTGGAGTCCAAACTCTTTAAAGATGGTTTTGTAATCTATTCCAGCCTGATGAGCATCAACAACTCTTCTTCTGAGGTCCTTAGAAATCTCCTTTGTTCGTGCCATGATACACTTTAACAAACATGTGTTGTGAAGATCAGACTTTGATAGATCCCTGTTCTTTTAATAGAACAGATCGCCCACTCACACATGATTGTCATCCCATTGATTGAAAACACCGGACTCTAATTTCACCTTCAAATTATCTGCTGATCCTAAAGGTTAACATACTTTTGCCACTCACAGATATGTGATATTGGATAATTTTCCTTAATAAAAAAAAATGACAGTCTAATATTTTTTACTTCTTTTTTTCATTTGGTTTTCTTTATCTACTTTTCAGAATTCTGAAGGCTTCACAAATTTTTAAGCACCCCCTGTAAGTAAGTATTCTATATTGGACATTTTGTGGAAAACTCACTAGGTGTTTCAGTATGAGTGAGAAGAAGTGTCATTTGGGTGACCATTAATTTTTGGTAGTGTTTTTGGAGATTGAGGTGGTCCATATTACCCTTTGCTCTAATTATGTACATGATGTATCTAGGTAGCTGAGGTCTGGATCCTTGCTAAAATATTTTTTTTTTTTTTTTTTTTAGATGGTAAAGTATGTAACTGTAATGATCTAGTTCCTACAATACCCAGAAAAAGAACCAACCAGGAAGCACAATTCACCTATAGCACCCGCCTTTCTCACAACTTCAGTTAGGGTCAAAGTACTTGCCTGTCCCCAGGACTTGGATGCTTCTAGTTAGCCTGGAGGTTAATTCTCTGGATAACGTCAGCAAAAGGGGAGCCCAACAACTAGTAGTGAGGTTGGAAATACGCTTGTCTATGGGTAACAGTCCAACAACAAGTTCCAGGAAATAGAATAAATACTTCCATAATAAGGGATCTGGAATGGGGATATTTACCAGAGTTGAATACGTGGTACTGTTACAGAGTTTGGGAGGGGAGTCAGACAATCCAGGGTTCAGTAACAATGACGTTGCAATGTTGGGTACGCGGTGCAGTTCCGGAGTTCAGGAGGATAGTCAGACAATGTAGGGTTTGATAACTGTGAATAGCAGAGCTGGGTACATGACACTGAGCAGTAGTCTGGAGGGTAGTCAGGCAAGCCAGGGCTCAGTAGTGGTAATGTAGCAGAACTGGGTATGAGGTATTGAAGTAGTAGTCAAGAGGGCAATCAGGCAATCTAGGGTTCGGTAATGGTGGGGTACAGGGGATTACCCAGGAGAGTAGTCAGGGACAGAAACAGGTCAGAACAAAAAGTATAAGATCAAGTTCAGGATCGGAAAACCAGGTTAGAGAAAAAACACTGATAACTGGCACTAAGGCCAGCATGCGGGGGATTTAAACAATGCTGGGCTGGCTTTATCGGTGCCATAAGCTTTTTATAGAGTGGCAGGACGCATGCTCCATTTTTCTCCTCGTCGCAACAGTCTTGCAACAGAATTTATTGTGAGACTAGAGGCAAAGCTGGAGAGGACTTAGATAGGTTAATTAGTGAGATGTGACACTCAGTGAGCTTTAGCAGTATGTTGTCTGTTAATAAGCTGAGCTTATAGTGAACACACATTCCTTCTACTTCCTTTATACAGAGGTGTAGCTAGGTTCTCCAGCACCTGGGGCAAAGATTCAGATTACCCCCCACAACTTCTTTCCCGACACCTTTTTCCCCATCGACGTGTTTGCTTTCTCTACCAATCAATAAGGTGTATTTTTTTTGTTTACTATTTTTTAATGTAACTCAAGCATAAAACCATTTCTAGATTTTACAAGCAATATAGTAGCATAAGGTAGTTTAACATAACAATAAGTTAAAAGAAAATAAATGAAACAGACAACACACAGCTCCCTTGTTGATAGCGCCACACACAGCCGCCTTGTAAATAGCGCCACACAAAGCCCCCTGTAGATAGTGCCACACAAGGCCCCTTGTAGATAGAGCCACATGCAGCCCCCTGTAGATAGCGCCAGACACAGCCCCCTGTAGATAGTGCCACACACAGCCCCCTGTAGATAGCACTACACACAGCACCCTGTAGATAGTGCCACACACAGCCCCCGATAGATAGCATCACACATAGCCCTCTGTAGATAGTGCCACATTCCCCTTGTAGATAGCTACACACACAGCCCCCCTGAAGATAGCTCCACACACAGCCCCCCTGAAGATAGCTCCACACACAGTCCCCCTGTAGATAGCGCCACACACAGCCCCCCTGTAGACAGCGCCACACACAGCTCCCCTGTAGACAGCGCCACACACAGCCCCCCTGTAGACAGCACTACACACAGCCCCTTGTAGATAGCTCCACACAGCCCCCTTAATATAGTGCCACACACAGCCCCCTCTTGTAGATTTTGCACACAGCCCTCCCTTGTACTTAGTGCCACACACTTCCTTGTACTTAGTGCCACACTGCCTCCCTCGTACTTAGTGCCACATGTCCCCCCCTTTGTACATA
Source organism: Rhinoderma darwinii (assembly GCF_050947455.1). Lineage (NCBI taxonomy): Eukaryota > Metazoa > Chordata > Amphibia > Anura > Rhinodermatidae > Rhinoderma > Rhinoderma darwinii. Next base: position 176,732,855 of record NC_134688.1, read on the forward strand.
GTGCCACACAACCCCCTCCCCCTTGTACTTAGTGCCACACAACACCCTCCCCCTTGTACTTAATGCCAGAAAACCCCTCCTTGTACTTAGTGCCACACAAACCCCGTCCCCACCCCTTGTACTTAGTGCCTCTGAACCGCCCTCCCCTAGTAATTAGTGCCATATTGCTGCCAGAGCGGAAACTGGTAGCGGTAGCCTACCTCTACCACTCTACGCTCTGCCTGACGTGACGCACCGTTAGGAGGAGGCAGGAGGTCTTGCAGCGGCATTCTGACAGTGGTCAGTGCCGGCCTGGGAGTGCACCAGTCCAGTCAAATGACCTCATGTCACTGACGTGAGGTTGGGTGAGAGGTCAGATGACTGGACTAGTCCACTCCCTGGCCGGCACCGTCCCCAGTCGGAACGCCGCCGCAAGACCTCCTGCCTCCTTCTAACAGTGATCGCTGCTGCAGCAGCCCCGGCATACATGGCGTCTGTCAGCAGTGATCAGATGTTTGGTACGGCTGCTCTTCGGCGCCCCCGCCTTCGCTACCTCAGAGTTGCGCCCGGGGAATATGCCCCGCCTGCCCCCGCTAGCTACGCTCCTGCTTTATATCCTATTTTCTCCAATGAGCATTGCAAGCAAGGATGAAGAGGATGGGAATAAATACACCCTTACCACATTCAATGGACAGCATGGGAATAGTAATAGAGGACAATTTTGTCTGGTGCCCCATTCTGAGCCGAATAGAAGCCAGCATAATGTACTTTAGCAGAACAGATGAAGTAACGAGGAAAAAAAATAGGGATAATATGGAGGTCAAAGCCTAATTTCTGCACGACTATATGCATTAATCCATACGCAATTGAGTCAAAGGTGTAAAGGATTTGCCAGACACAGCTTCTGTGTCAATGCCCGTGGTTAATCAGTCTGCACCTGCTCCTAAGTCTGTAGAGTGACTCGATCTGCTACCACTCAGGCTGGTAGGCTCAGGAGTGGGAGAACCTATCACAGCCTGGCCAGACGGATCAAGCTCCAGCCCTCAGTCTATTTATACCTTAATTTCCTGCTTGTGTCTGCCTGTGATTCTTTCCTGTTTCCTGGCTCTGCTGCTCCTGCTATCATTATTGACCTTGCTTAGTTTTGACGCTGGCTTTACTGACTACGCTCCTGCTCTGCGTTTGGTACCTCGTACACTCCTGGTTTGACTCGGCTCGTTCACTACTCCTGTTGCTCACGGTGTTGCCATGGGCAACTGCCCCATTTCCCTTAGCTTCTGTGTACCCTTGTCTGTTTGTCTGTCGTGCACATATTGAGCGTACGCACCTGTCTGTCTCCCTACCCCATCATTACAAAAGGCCTTGTTGATGCCAAGGGACAAATCAAACTTTTTTGCTTGACAGGATGTGGCCAAGGTTATTAGCATGTATAGAAATTTTCAGTTGGTTGGCTAAGATTTTCGTGATTAATTTAATACCCACATTAAATAGAGAAATTGCTCTAAAAATTAGGTTGCTTTATGATATTTGATAATTGTGAGTTTGGTTGCATCATAGAGTTGGTTCTCAAGGGATTTCAAGACTTGACTAGGGTTCGACCATAAAAGTTAAAGTTCCTCTGCTGTAACTACTACAGAAACAGTAACGAAGTGCAGAGATTGTGGACGAGAAGGAGAGAGGAATGGATCCAGCGCTGAGACCAAGTAGGTTTAAAACGGAAACTTCTTCTGCAAGTAACAAAAAGGAGTGAGTTAAAAAGTAGACGAGCAGTGTTCCTTCTAGGATACGGTGGCTAGTTGTAGGGAATAGGCGGGTGCCTGCGCGTTTCAGACGCGATCTGCGTCCTTAGTCATGGCTTCCTACGAAACTCTGTCTGGTCCAGGTAAGGTTTATATCCGGTCATTCATGAGGGGTAAATTGCGGTCCAAGCTAATTACTGTCCAGGTAATTTGGAACGCTTCTACATTTTGTTTCCAGCAGACCAATTGAATGACTGCAAAGAAAACGTGACCAGAGACTACGAAACAGGTGAGATCAATGTTATACTCTTTTTATCCAATGCTAATTTTAAACATTCATTCATCAGATAGGTATATAGAAAAGACCAGAAAAACAGAGTTTTGTCTAATTGAGGACAAAGTGAGTTAAAATATACACATATAGGTGAAAATGTGGTTTACATAAAATTGTTACGAAAGCAGTTATTAGTGTCACGAAAGGCACCATCTTTGGGCAGCTCCCTGTCACCGTCATTTTTCAACCCGGAGATAGCCAAAACCACCTGGCTAGAACAGAACGGCTTCTACAAATGTGGGAATAACCGATGCAAGGTCTGTTCCCATGTGCTATTAAAAAAGGTGTTTACTGACACAAACAACATAAACACATTTACTATCAATAACTACATCAATTGTAATACAGAATCTGTAATTTACATCATTGAATGCACCGACTGCAATCTCAAATATATAGGGTGCACCAACCGTAGAATGAAAATAAGGATATTAGAACATTTGGGATACATACGCAACCCGAATATCATGAACATCTCTAATGTTGCCAAACATTTTATCCATCGACATAATAGATCTACCAATTGTTTCAAATGTTATGCTATCGAAAAAATCCATACCCCGAAGAGAGGAGGAGACATTGTACACAAAACACATACAAGAGAGGCATTCTGGATTTTTAGATTACAAACCAGAGTGCCCAAAGGTCTTAATTTGAGAAAGGAATTAATGTTCCATTATTAATAATCAATACTCAAACATTCAAAATATACATTGATCCATATGGTGTATTTTCTTCTTACTTCAACTAATACCATTGACTAATGATATAACCCGCAACCTGCGAAAATTTATACCCGCAATCTATCACAAATCAGGTCAAGTTCCTACCCAAATGAATCCTAAACCAATAACAAATGGATTGCTATTTCTTCTTTATCAAATCAACAGAGTAAAGTAATATTGCGTCGGCATCCACTCGTTGGGAAAGAAACAATTGCACAACGATATCCACATCAAAATTTATTTCTAACAATTCCTTAGAAGAATTAACTGAATCAATCTATTATTTTCAACAACAACACTACCAGTTTTTAATGAGAAAAAACACGTACCCGCAGTGTAAGGCGAGTTAGGTAACGTTTGGATCGGAATAAACCCTTATTTAACAATGAGCAACCGATATCATATTCGATTACTAGGTTTCCTTCCTTTATCTTGGTATTCAAATTAACAAAGTCAGGTAACATGACATTAATTTTCATCCGCCAGGTTATAAACATATGCATCTCCACGCTCAATAACCGTTTTTTCTTATATAAAATAAAAAACAAATAAACAAATCAATAAACAAAAAATGAAAAATAATAACGAAAAATCATCTTATTTTATCGTATAACTAATGGATATTTACACTTAGCAATAATGACAATACACAAGTTGTTCTAGACTCGGACTTCTTTCCTAAATAGCAATACTATATAGGAATCCAAAACAAATTGCATTGGTTCCCTCAGTCTTACATAGCAACAATAGAATGAATCATCCTATTTTAATACCATTTTTTCACGCAATTATAACACCTGTATTTGCCCTCTTACTTTCAAGGATATTCAAATCAATTTAAATCAAACCAACTTGATATGTTTGTGCCAAAAATTATTGAATCAAGAAAAAATGGATGCAATAATAAAAATAGTAATAGAACTGATACATACCAACGGGGTCAAATAACAACATTAATAATGAATATTTGCAGACTTCGGTCACATCGGTCGTACTCGAAATAACTAAACAGTATACTTTAGGTACTCCTGAATGCAACATGAAGAATTTTAAGAAACAACACCGCACTAATAGCTCTATCTATTTTCAGCACACTGCTTTCGTAACAATTTTATGTAAACCACATTTTCACCTATATGTGTATATTTTAACTCACTTTGTCCTCAATTAGACAAAACTCTGTTTTTCTGGTCTTTTCTATATACCTATCTGATGAACGAATGTTTAAAATTAGCATTGGATATAAAGAGTATAACATTGATCTCACCTGTTTCGTAGTCTCTGGTCACGTTTTCTTTGCAGTCATTCAATTGGTCTGCTGGAAACAAAATGGAGAAGCGTTCCAAATTACCTGGACAGTAATTAGCTTGGACCGCAATTTACCCCTCATGAATGACCAGATATAAACCTTACCTGGACCAGACAGAGTTTCGTAGGAAGCCATGACTAAGGACGCAGATCGCGTCTGAAACGCGTAGGCACCCGCCTATTCCCTACAACTAGCCACCGTATCCAGAAGGAACACTGCTTGTCTACTTTTTAACTCACTCCTTTGTGTTACTTGCACCAATAAATCTTGGAAGAAGTTTCCGTTTTAAACCTACTTGGTCTCAGCGCTGGATCCATTCCTCTCTCCTTCTCGTCCATTTATCGCGTGTGCCGACACGAGGACCCAAGCGCTACTGACAGTGGGACTGCAATGTTCAGGTGAGCTGGAGGATTCCCTGTATTCTGCAGAGATTGTGAATAGACATCCCGTGGAATGTCTATTCACTGTCTAAACCAGGGGTCTCAAACTCGGCAGGGTAAGTGGGCCGCATATAGAAAAATGGGAAGTTGACGGGACGCATTACTTTCAAATTTGATACAACACAAAATCATTGTTAATAAATTACTTATTTCAACTACTATAACACGATATTACTATAATAATAATAATAATAATAATAATACATTACTATAAAATGAATACTACATTACTATAATAATACCGCTAGGTTTAAAATTTGAGATATTTCTCCACGTGCTTATTTCAACAATCCAGTTTTCCAGTTTGTGTCGCTAAATGCACTCCGGCGGCTCAGTTGGCAGCGTTTGGCAGACACAGTTGTCAAGATTGGGCAGTCACTTTTTAGATAGTGCCACTGTGCCCTCTGTAGATGCTGCCGCAGTGCCCCCTGTGGATGCTGCCGCAGTGCCCTCTGTGGATGCTGCCGCAGTGCCCTCTGTGGATGCTGCCACAGTGCCCTCTGTGGATGCTGCCGCAGTGCCCTCTGTGGATGCTGCCGCAGTGCCCTCTGTAGATGCTGCCACAGTGATGTCAGGGGCTTGCCCAGAGCTAGAGTCCCGGAGCAGAGCCGCTTCTAGCACTCTGCCAGGGATTCCAGCTCTGCTCCTGACATCACTGTCCATATATGGATAGAGATGTCAGGGGCAACCCCAGAGCTGGAGTCCCGGGCAGAGCGCTAGTAGGCTCTTCCTGGGACTCCAGCTGTGGTCCTGACATCACTGGGACTCCTGCTGTGGGGAATTCCACAGAGTCCCGGAGCAGAGCCTGTACTAGCGCTTTGCTCGGGACTCCTCTCTGGGGAAGACCCTGACACACTGTCCATATATGGACAGCGATGTCAGGGATTTCCACAGAGTCCCGGAGCAGAGCCTGTACTAGAGCTCTGCACTGGACTCCGGCTCTGGGGAAGCCCCAGACATCGCGTGTCCAAACATGGACACCGATGTCAGGGAATTCGCAGAGTCCCGGAGCAGAGCCAATACTAGCGCTCTGCTCGGGTCTCCGCTCTGGGGAAGACCCTGACACACTGTCCATATATGGACAGCGATGTCAGGGAATTCCACAGAGTCCCGGAGTAGAGCCGGTACTAGCGCTCTGCTCGGGACTCCGCTCTGGGGAAGACACTGACACACTGTCCATATATGGACAGCGATGTCAGGGAATTCCACAGAGTCCCGAAGCAGAGCCTGTACTAGCGCTCTGCTCAAGACTCCACTCTGGGGAAGACCCTGACACACTGTCCATATATGGACAGGGATTTCAGGGAATTCCACAGAGTCCCGGAGCAGAGCCTGTACTAGCGCTCTGCTCGGGACTCCGCTCTGGGGAAGACCCTGACACACTGTCCATATATGGACAGGGATTTCAGGGAATTCCACAGAGTCCCGGAGCAGAGCCTGTACTAGCGCTCTGCTCGGGACTCCGCTCTGGGGAAGACCCTGACACACTGTCCATATATGGACAGCGATGTCAGGGAATTCCACAGAGTCCCGGAGCAGAGCCTGTACTAGCGCTCTGCTTGGGACTCCGCTCTGGGGAAGACACTGACACACTGTCCATATATGGACAGCGATGTCAGGGAATTCCACAGAGTCCCGGAGCAGAGCCTGTACTAGCGCTCTGCTCAAGACTCCGCTCTGGGGAAGACCCTGACACACTGTCCATATATGGACAGGGATTTCAGGGAATTCCACAGAGTCCCGGAGCAGAGCCTGTACTAGCGCTCTGCTCGGGACTCCGCTCTGGGGAAGACCCTGACACACTGTCCATATATGGACAGCGATGTCAGGGAATTCCACAGAGTCCCGGAGCAGAGCCTGTACTAGTGCTCTGCTCAGGCCTCCGCTCTGGGGAAGACCCTGACACACTGTCCATATATGGACAGCGATGTCAGGGAATTCCACAGAGTCCCAGAGCAGAGCCTGTACTAGCGCTCTGCTCGGGACTCCGCTCTGGGGAAGACACTGACACACTGTTCATATATGGACAGCGATGTCAGGGAATTCCACAGAGTACAGGAGCAGAGCCGATACTAGCGTTCTGCACGGGACTCCGGCTCTGGGGAAGCCCCAGACATCGCTGTTCATATGTGGACAGCGATGTCAGGGAATTCCAGAGTCTAGCGGCTCTGTGTCCCGCGGGCCGCAGATGACAGCCCCAGGGGCCGCATGCGGCCCGCGGGCCGCGTGCTTGAAACCCCTGGTCTAAACACTTCAGTATTGTTAATGTGTTAGTATAAGACAGCACATAGCAATCTAAAAGGATCCCTATGCGCTGACTAAATGAATGGAGAGAAGTGCATGACGCTGATTGGTCAGCGTCATACACTTCTCTGTACAACGCCCACTTGGTCTAAAGTAAAAACACGCCCACTTGGGCATTAAGCAACTCATTAGCATAAATCTAAAATTGCTAATAAAGTGGTGAAAAGAGATCGTTTTTTTTTTAAATAAAAAGCACTGCTGTCACCTACATTATAGCACCCATCTCCTTATGTAGGAGATAGGGCACTTATAATGTGGTGAGAGAGACTCTTTAACTAGTCTCTTGTAGAAGAAAGCTGAAAAGCTGTCAGGGCCTATGCTTACTGAAATATAATCAACTATAGTAGTAATCACTGTAATTGGTTATAGTGTAGTAATATTAATAATAAGATGAACATTAGAAAGTATTCTTGATCTAATTTATTAACCGTGTCTTGTTTCAACTAGAAAATTTTGAAATATATTGTCGGAACAGATTAACTAGATGGGAATTGTCTTCAAAATCTGGAGGGATTTTCTAATATTATTTCATAATATATTCCAGTATCTGTCTGTTGTAGAAATAATTATTATTCCTTTGCATTGATGTAGTAGATACTTACTAGTGAGATAATGTGGTAGTGTGACCTAAATATATGTAACCATGAGAATTTTTTAACACATCATAAAAATGTGTCTGCATTAATTAGTATTAAAAAAATTTTTGAAAACAAAATAAATAAGAAAATAAAATATATGTCTTGAAGTAAAAACGGTTGTAAAAGATGTGTGATCTCTGTATTGACTGTTACAGTATGTTTTCTACCATGTCACAACATGCGGCTGTCCTATTTACGGCACATTTGTTCCCACTTCACAATATATCAGTCATATATCAACTCCCCTTCCCTAATAGGTTATAGTTTTAAGGTACATACAGTCAGGTGAAATCTATACTTCTTCCTTTCTAATAAAGCAGAGCTTGTTGGGAATGTCAATGTTCGTGAAAACCTCAGTAACAGTGATCATAATATAGTTATATTTTACCTATACTGTAAAAAACAAACACAGGCTGGGATGGAAAAAACACTAAATTTAAAGAAGGCCAATTTCCCCAGGATGAGGGCTGCAATTCAGGATATAGACTGGGAAGAACTAATGTCAAATAATGGTACAAATGATAAATGGGAGATTTTCAAATCTACTTTGGGTAATTATACTGCAAAATTTATTCCTATAGGTAACAAGTATAAACGACTAAAATGAAACCCCACATGGCTTACACCTTCTGTAAAAAAGGCAATACATGACAAAAAAAGGGCATTAGAAAAAAACAAATCTGAGCGTACAGCTGTAGCCTTTGTAAATTATAAAGAGCTTAATAAATCTGTAAAAAGGTAATAAAATCAGCAAAAATACAAAATGAAAGGAAGGTGGCCAAGGATAGTAAAACAAATCCCCAAAAATTCTTCAAGTATATACATCCAAAAAAAAACAAGGTCTGAACAAGTGGGACCCCTAGATTGTGGTAATGGGGAGTTGGTCACAGGGGATCAAGAGAAGGCAGAATTAATAAATGGGTTCTTCAGCTCTGTATATACAACAGAAGAAAGAGCAGCTGATGTAGCTGGTTCCAGTGCTGTTAATATATCAGTTGATATACTGAACTGGCTGAATGTAGATATGGTCGTAGCGAAGTCAAAATAAATGTGCACAATGCCCCGGGACCAGATGGGTTACACCCTAGAGTTCTTAAGGAGCTTAGTTCAGTTATTTCTGTCCCCCTCTTCATAATATTTAGAGATTCTCTAGTGACTGGTATAGTGCCAAGGGACTGGCGCAGGGCAAATGTGGTGCCTATTTTCAAAAAGGGCTCTAGGTCTTCCGCGGGTAATTATAGACCAGTAAGCTTAACATTCATCGTGGGGAAAATGTCTGAGGGGCTATTGAGGGACTATATACAGGATTTTGTGACAATAAATAGTATTATAAGTGATAGCCAGCACGGTTTTACTAAGGACAGAAGCTGTCAAACCAACCTGATTTGTTTTTATGAAGAGGTGCGCAGAAGCCTAGACAGAGGGGCCGATGTGGATGTAGTGTTTTTGGACTTTGCAAAGGCATTTGACACTGTCCCTCATAGACATCTAATGGGTAAATTAAGGACTATAGGTTTAGAAAGTATATTGGATTGAGAATTGGCTCAAGGACCGTATCCAGAGAGTTGTGGTAAATGTTCCCAGTTATAAGTGGTGTACCCCAGGGTTCAGTGCTGGGACCACTATTATTCAACTTATTTATTAATGATATAGAGGATGGGATTAATAGCACTATTTCTATTTTTGCAGATGACACCAAGCTATGAAATATAGTTCAGACTATGGAAGATGTTTGTGAATTGCAAGCTGATTTTAACACACTAAGTGTTTGGCCGTCCACTTAGCAAATAAAGTTCAATGTAGATAAATGCAAAGTTATGCACCTGGGTACGAACAACCTGTATGCATCATGTGTCCTAGGGGGAGCTACACTGGGGGAGTCACTTGTTGAGAAGGATCTGGGTGTACTTGTAAATCATAAACTAAATAACAGCATGCAATGTCAATAAGCTGTTTCTAAGGCCAGCAAGATATTGTCGTGTATTAACAGAGGCATGGACTCAGAACTAAACCTATTTAGCCTTGAAAAAAAGACGACTAAGGGGGGACATGATTAACTTATATAAATATATGAATGGACATACAAAAAATATGGTGAAACCCTGTTCCATGTAAAACCCCCTCAAAAAACAAGGGGGCACTCGCTCCGTCTGGATAAAAAAAGGTTCAACCTGCAGAGGCGACAAGTCTTCTTTACTGTGAGAATGGTGAATTTATGGAATAGTCTACCGCAGGAGCTGGTCACAGCAGGGACAGTAGATGGCTTTAAAAAAGGCTTAGATCATTTCCTAGAACAAAAAAATATTAGCTCCTATGTGTAGAAATTTTTTACTTCCCCTTTCCCATCCCTTCGTTGAACTTGATGGACATGTGTCTTTTTTCAACCGTACAAACGATGTAACTATGTAACTATGTAATGAAAGAAAGACTTCAAATATCTTTTTTAACAAAACCGTGCAGCTAAAAAATTCTTATTTTTTTGCCCTAACTAAAAACGATCATAACATTTAAGCACTTATACATTTCCAAATCTGATCATCATTGATGTCCTATAAGGAAAGGGGGGATTCATCAATATCAATTAATAAAATGCTTTCATTTAATTGTAAAGAGTTGTGTTTACACAGGGCAATGATCGAGAACGACCATTCGAATGCTCATTCATCCGAATATTGTCCCTTGTAAAAGGGCCTTAAGAATGAATTCTGGGCTTAGAAAATGAAGATAATAATAGTTAGGACTAGGGATTTTATATACTACTTTTTTTTACCTAGGTCATAAAGAAGTTCTTTATTTTGCATTTATTTATCAACCTTTGCGATTTCAACTGTAAAGATACCTTGAACAATAGGTCTAAAACATGCAATATAAATGAACGGCATGCGTGGAAAACTAAATATTGCTAAAAGAGTTAATGTATCTCTAAAGTTGAAGGGACGCTGAGGATGAAACTGGTGCACTGATAGCTTCTGAACTCCCCGCTGGGAAGATGGAGTCCTAATCAGTGGTATGTAAAGCTGTAACCTTCATGAGATTGCCTGGCAAATTCATACAGTGCCTAGGCCATTACTGAAGTCGCACACCATGTAATTTAAATATCCAAGGAGCCAGCATTGCTCTTACCAGATAGAACATGTCTTTAATTCAGAAAATGTGTGATTAGTTATTAATTAGCAGATTAATTTAATTGCTTGAACAAATTATTTTTCCTGGGTCCTTTAATAACATGGGGAATGCCCCAACAACAGCCACTACAGACAGTTATCTGTGTGTGTCTGTCTTCTAGGAAAGTCTTTTAAAACTGATTGTTTGCTGCCCACTATAATAAAACCAATTATGTAAATTTTGTTCTGAACATTATGTTCAAGTGATAATATTGCTTAGAAAATAGCTACGAAATGATTATTACTTGGCAGCAATGGTGAACACATAATGGGGCAGTAAAACTTTTGCATCTTCATAATTTCATTAAACAAACCAGAAATGAATATGCATTGAATTTTGATGAATCAAGACCAACTATAAACCTTTGCAATAGCAATCTAAAAACCATGATATGGTAGTTCTACAATCATGTTTGTAATAAATCATATTTAGTAATCTGATCTAATTTCTTATTTATCATTTTGGTTATGAAACAGGAACAAAAAATATTCAGCAAAAGAAGATTGTTCAACATGCAGAAGAAGTTATTGCAAAACAGAGCATATATAGAGAGCATTATGTGACATGCCCTGTGCCCTACCTGCAATGCCACTGAAAGAGGCGCCCAGAAATAAGGATGGCAAAAATAAATTTTGAGATGCAGGGCAGCGGAGGCAGGTAAGGCAACAAGGAGTGAGAGAGCGGCATCGGTCCTAGAAAAACAGATTTAAAGAGTGATCCTTTAAGTTACAAACCATACTGCTATGTTTAATTAATAAGGTTCAAGTATATAGATAATAAATAATGTGTATATTCTTTTTTTTATAAAAGTTTTAACTATTTATTTTTTATTTGTAATACCTTCCCTGGTGTGGTCAGATTGCAGATCCACACTTCCTTCCTGCACTTCCCATGTAGTCAGCACAGTGGGGTGTGTGCACTTTATGACAGCTGAAATTAATGGGGTCAATTGAAAGAGAAATCTCATAGATTTTTACAGTTTCCATGAAATTATGGAGTACAGCCCCTCCCGCAGAGACCAGGGGAGATTCATATATATAGCCTTGTCTGTGTGTATAGGGGGAAGAAAAAGAAAAATGAGGCTGCAGGAGTTGAATAATCGATGAGCGCGACAGGATTGCCAAGAGCTGTGGCGAAGTGTCCAGGGAGGAGGAGGATTCGCCTTTCTAAATCCTCAAGCTCTGTTGGGGACTCCGGGGAAGCTGCAATGCTGTCACTGTATCTTTCCCCGTGCAGCGTACAAGGGTGTGCCAAAATAAATAAAAAAACACACTCACTAAATAAAATAAAAAACATTTGAGGCTGCCCGGTCCACTACATTTCTCTACTTCCAGCCTCAGCGATGATGTTCCGACACAGGAACATGTGACCGCTGCAGCCAATCATTGGCTGTAGTGGGTTTACACTGTGGCTATTGATTGGCTGCAGTGTTCACACTGTGTAGGGAGGTCATCACTGCAGCTCGAAGTAGAGAGTCAAGTCGGGAGTGACGAGGGATCGGTGAGTATGTTTTTTAATTTATTTTGGAGCGCCCTCGTGACCTGGTTTAAAAGTAATTTTTAGTTGCTGGGCATCGGCATGGGTGGGTCTGGAGGGGATCTGGAAGCCTGAGTCACCTAGGTATAGATTCTTATCTGTGGTGACTGGGTATCTTCCCTTATTGGTTCCTCTATGTCAATTTATGCCATCTCTGTGATAGGATCAAGTTGCTCCAAAAATGCCCCCTTTTACAAAAAGTCACAAAAGATAAATGTGCCGAGCTAACTCACTCCAGCCAAGACGCACTAACTTTGCTAGAAAAAGAGCACAAAAAGAATGATCAATGTCCCCTATGTATATAATAAAAATCTGATTAATTCCCTTTCAAGCGATGTCAGCATGACAATGTTATTAATGTAGTATCTAGCCCATGACTTGTGTGCCTACAGTCACATGAAATTCATGAATTGCCCTCTTTTCTCTAACAATTGTGTTTTCCAAAAAGGAAACTAAATTAAACGATGACCATCAATATTAGATATTATACATTTTTGAGGATACAATGGCGCAATGGATATAATGATTGCATAAAAGAAGGTGAATATAAAGGTGCATAAAAATTAAATACAACAGTTACATTGAATTAAACTTTTAATGCGACTGAAATATTTTCAATAAGACGTAATATCATGTAGCAGCATAAGCTATAGTATAGCTCTGGAAGACTGTTGTCTGTCATCATCAGTTAAAAGTCATCAAATAGGTTAACACTCGCTCTAATCAAGGACCTGTTGGCAATTACCTGATCATTGGTGGTCTGGTAGCTGAAACCCGCAGCAATCAACTGTTATCACTAGGGAAATCCGTGAGCTGCCACACATTTCTGTGGTTTAGGATGGAACCCATTCAATTGAACGAGCAACCATAAAATACATGAACAATGTAATACGTAAATGAGTCCTTCAGAGTAGGAGCCACGGTTTGCAGTGGCTCTTCACGATGACTAATAGAGTGGTCCCAAAAGTCGTATAGACAGGGCTTTGTTTGAAAAGGTTAACCCCTTTAATGTTTTAGAGATTAGTTTCTAATAATCGTAATCCAATTTTTCTTTGCCATATTTGGTCCCGTGGACACGGCCCATTTTTTCAAATCTGACATGTTTCACTTTATGTAGTAATAATTTTGCAATGGTTTTACTTATCCAAGTGATTCGGAGAATTTTTTTCTCATGACATATTGTACTTTATGTTAGTGGAACAATTTGGTCCATAAATTCAGTATTTAATTGTGGAAAACACAAAAATTTAGAGAAAACTTGCAAAAAATGTTCTAAATTTAAATGTATCTGCTTGTAGGAAAGATAGCAATACCACATAAAATAATTACTAGTTAACATTTTCGATATGTCTACCTTATGTTGGCATCATTTTTTTTAACATCCTTTTATTTTTCTAGGATATTACAAGGCTTAAAACTTCAGCAGTAATTTCTCACATTTTCAAGAAACTTACCAAAACCTATATTTTTGAGGTTTTGAGGGCCTTATATATTAGAAACCCCCATAAGTCACCCCATTTTAAAAACTGCACCCCTCAAAGTATTCAAAACGGCATTTAGAAAGTTTCTTAACCCTTTAGGTGATTCACAGGAATTAAAGCAATGTGGAGGTGAAAGTTACAAATTTAATTTTTTGTTTTCAAAAATCCATTTTAATCCATTTTTTTCTGTAACACAGGAGGTTTTAGCAGAGAAGCCAAGACAATATTTATTGCCAAGATACTGCAGTTTTTAGAGATATCCCACATGAGGCCCTAGTGTGCTATGTGACTGAAATACTGGCCTCAGAAGCAAAGGAGCACTGAGTGGATTTTGGGCCTCCTTTTTATTAGAATGTATTTTAGGCGCATTGTCAGGTTTGAAGAGGTCTTGTGGTGCCAAAGCATAGGAAACACCCCCAAAAAATACAGTTTTGGAAACTACACCCTAAAAGGAATTTATCTATCGGTATAGTGAGCAATTTGACCCCACAGGTTTTTTGCTAAATGTATTGGAATTAGGACATGAAATTCTAAATTTTCACTTTTTTCTCATAAAATGTAGTTTTATTTAAGATTTTTTTCATTTTAATAGGGAATAAAGGAGAAAAAGCGCCACAACATTTTTAAAGAAATTTCTCCCGTGTACGGCAATACCCCATATATTGTCATTAACTGCTCTTTGGACACACGGCAGAGCTCAGAAAGGAAGGAGCACCATTTGGCTTTTGGAGCTCAAATTATGCTGGAATGGTTTTTGGGTGCAATGTCGCATTTGCAAAACCCCTGAGGAACCAAAACAGTGGAAACCCCCAAAAAGTGACCCCATTTAAGATACTACACTAGTCTAGGAATCTATCTAGGGGTATAGTGAGCATTTAGATCCCACAGGTCTTGTGCAGAATTTATTGGAATTAGGCCGTGAAGATAAAAATCTACCTTTTTTTCCACTAAATTGTAGATTTTTTTTCATTTTTACAAAAGATAAAGGAGAAAAAGAACCCCAAAATTTGTAAAAAACAATCTCTCCCAAGTATGGCAATACCACATATGTGGTCATAAACGTCTGTTTGGACACACGGCAGGGCTCAGAAAGGCAGGAGCGCTATTTGGCATGCAGATTTTGCTGGATTGGTTTTTAGACGCCATGTCGCATTTGCAGGGCCCCTGAGGTATGAGTACAGTAGAAACACCTGAGAAGTGACTAAATTTTAGAAATTTCATCCCTGAGGGCATTCATCTAGGGGTTTAGTGAGCATGTTGACGCCACAGGTGTTTCATAGATATTAGAATTAGACAGTGAAAATAAAAAAATAAAATTCTAAAAATATGTAGATTTAGCTCCCAAGTACACTCACAATGCACTAACCCCTTGGCGGCAGCGACTTAATTGTATCTGAGATGTCGCCAAGGGGTTAAACCATTGATCATTTCAATGTTGATTTCTTTTTTTAGCTGTCACAAATACAGTTGATAAAACAGTAAGGGTATGTGCACACGATGAGAGGCTTTTATGTCTGAAAAGACAGACTGTTTTCAGGAGAAAACAGCTGCGTCGTTTCAGACGTAAATACTGCTCCTCGTATTATGCGAGGCGTCTTTGACGCCTGTAATCTTGAGCTGCTCTTCATTGACTTCAATGAAGAACGGCTCAAATTACATTGCAAAGAAGTGTCCTGCACTTCTTTGCCGAGGCAGTCAATTTACGTGTCGTCGTTTGACAGCTGTCAAACGACGATGCGTAAATGACAGGTCGTCTGCACAGTACGTCGGCAAACCCATTCAAATGAATGGGCAGATGTTTGCCGACGTACTGTAGCCCTATTTTCAGACGTAAAACGAGGCATAATATGCCTAGTTTACGTCTGAAAATAGGTCGTGTGAACACAGCCTTATTTCCACCTAAAGTATGATGCAAATATTGTATCATTATGCTTAATATTCCAGTTACGGATGCAGGATGGAACAACAAACAGGTTTATTTGAAAACAGTTATGCAATGTAAGTGGTATCACACATAATGAGCTTTCTTCCAAAATGTCTAAAATCTCAAAAGTTAGCTTGTTAGTTTATGAAAACAAAACAATATTGCTCACATTTATATACCAAACTGCTTCATGAATATCAAAAAGGATTTCTTCTTAATTAGATTGGCATGTATCCAACGGCAAAGGAAAACTCACACCATCCTGTCAACAACATGGGCTTAGGGATTCTCATAGAAATCGTATATACCACATGTATTCTACTGCACGTATTTGTTATATTTGTACAAGTATTTTTTAATTACATAAAATTAAAGCATATACAGATGTAGCTGTCTTTACCTTGACTTTTAACGCATTAAATAAACAATGGCTAGATCCTTTATCTTGAATTTTTTAATGACTTTTCAATGGCTTTTGTTGTGTGATATCACGCTGCAGCAAGTTATCAGAATCAAGTTAAAGATGGTTACAACCGTACATATGAGAAATGATTGACATTAGTCAAATGCCACACACCTCACTCAAAAGTTGTAAAGTTCTCTTTGACCTTGGAGTGAAATGTTCAATTACTCTCTATTCCTTTTTTTAGAAGCACAATGGGGGAGATATATCAAAACTGGTGCAAAGGAAAAGTGGAGTAGTTGCCCATTGCAACCAATTAGGTTGCTGTTTTTATTTTCCAAAGGGCCTCTGAAAAGTGAGAGGTGGAATCTCATTGGTTGCCATGGGCAACTACTCCCCTTTTCCTTTGCACCAGTTTTTATGTATCTCCCCCAGTGTGTTCTGGAAATGTGTAAATCTTGGGCATGCTGCAGTTCTCTGCACAGCCGGGAAGTTCGGGAGCGCTGCTGTGCAGGGAAAATGGAATCAGCGCTGAGGCTCCATCATTTTCAAGGTTGGGGAGTTCAAGAGGTCGGCCCACCTTCGATCATAAAGTGATGGGATATCCTAACAATATGCAATGACTTTATAAGATGAGAATAACCCTCTAAGATCTTTGTAGAAAGTACAATTTTGATCATAAAAGTTGTAAGTATTATATGTTCATATGTTAATATTTATTTAATTAAACCCAGGGAGAGGCTAATAGTAAGGAAATCTGGACAATGGTTAAACTACATTAATAGGAGGTATTAGCAGCGGTTACCAGAATTGGGCTTGCCTCCAGAGGATAAAAGGATCCTCCGGTGGACCCAGGCTCTGCCACAATAACGGGTCTGGAAGAAAAACCTATTTGTAACTAAATTGGGAGCCAATTACTTGGCACTATGGTACAAAGAACTGCAGTCTGACGCTGGCTATAAGGGTGCAGTAAGACACAGCAGATTTTGAGGCAGAAATTTCTGCGACTGAAAATCAGTTACATTCATCTGTATGGGGTTGTTTATGTAACAGGAGCATAGATTTCTGAAAGTTTTATTCAGATGAATGGTACTTGCTTTCAGTCGCATACATTTATGCAACAAAATCTACTGCGTGTGACTGCACCCTAATAGTAGCAATAATAGTAGCATTAGCAGTGATAGATTGTTTGCACTACACAACAATGGTGTAGATTTATTCATCTCTTCCTGCCGCAGCCAGTTTTGTTTTTCCTTTTTGTTTTTTCCTTCCTGCCTTCCAAGAGACATAGCCGTAAAAGAGCTGTTACATTTTTTTTAGTCCCACTAGGGGACTCGAACATACAATTGTTAAATCGCTTGCACAATACATTGCAATACTTATATTTTGCAGTGTATTGTACTTTTTGCATTCTCCTATTAAGCCTAGCCCCTGCCTTGGAAGGACCAAGATGGAGGATCTAGGGGGGCCTTCAGTAGGCCTCCAAGCTGCCATGGCAACACATTGGCAATGCAATATTGCCTCACAGGGGGGGTGATGAAATGACAGAAGGTACTCCCCCGTCTCTAAAGGCCTAGATGACGCGGTCCCTATGGACTGCAGCATCTAAGGGGTAAACGGCCAAGATCAGTGTTATGTCCAAAACCAGCTGTTAGAAAGAGGTGTCAGCTGGTATATACACCCAACTTTGAAGTACTTCTACATTAAATATCTGAAATGTGTTAATACAGCCCTAAAGTTAAAGTAAAACTAGACGAGACATGTAAAAACTGTGCCAAACTTATCAAAGGGGCACACACTGTTGAGGAAGTCATGGCTCAAAATATATTACACTGAAATTTTAGACGAGTGTTCCAACAGACACTCAGTCCGGAAATGTATCCATCTCCAAATCATAGATAATATCGATATATATCGGAGAGAAGTAAGAGACACAGACATTGCTTGAATGCTCTAAAATAGTCCTCTGAGTTTTATTGATCAAACAATTACAATAATATCATTCAAAAGAGATGTAGGCTTGAGGTTAACCAATCAGACGCAATGTGACAATAACTCTGATTTAGCCAATAGCATACAATGAGAGTATTTCAAACTGAGAAAATCACAGACATACAATACATTTCAAATGTAATATTATAATTAAATGCTTACATCAGACTTGCACATGTTCTATTTGGCAATAATACAACAGCTTATTCCAAATGGGGAGGGTGTGGGAGTTATATTCACATATGTATATGAATATTAGGATAGAGACAAATGAATAACGAATGTGATAACTGCTAGCATCTCAAGGTTAGGCAAACAAAGCAGAAATAGGGGGGAGGGTCATTGCAGATGGAATAGAAATGACATCTCTGCATAATCTGGCATCCTGCTCGATAATTCATAATTTAATTTAATACTGAGAATATAAGCAAATTGACCATCCATCACAACACCGAATAATACATTTGCTGCACCTTGCTGGACCTGAAAAAATAAGACGCATACCATTAATAAATTTGGCAAACTTTATGACTTCCCCTTTTTTAGATACTTTTCAAAACCGTCTAGTGAGGCATAAAAAGCGTCTAAAACACATAATTTATTTGGTGCATGGCATGTTTGATGGTTATTTGAGACAGAATTCTGGTTGCAATTTGCTTAGTAAAGCCCCCCACTGAGTCTTGTTTTCAACTCTTTGTCTGCGAATTAAATGATCAACATATTAGGAATGGAATATTTAGTTATAATTGTTTAATATTTGTGCTGTATTTTCATATTCTGTGGAGTCTTCTCTGTTTATTTGTAAGCAAATGTTCTAAATCTAGCAGTGTCTCTCCTATTAAACTGATCGACAAAATACAAGTCATGTAGCCCACAAAAGCGCAAAAACAAGATTTTATGCAATTAAAATATACATTTAATTAGATAGGTTAAAATACAGAATTAGATAAGGATAGGGAAACAACTCCAAGCCAGTATACACTCGGATTATGCAGCATCAATGAAATAACAGCTCTATGGATGTATGATCCTAATAGATGTGTAACTTTTTAGAATAATGTAAAACGAAGATGATGCAACAATATCAATGGTAACACAAAAATGTGGAAATAACTACAGGTAGCCACCTAAAATGTACTATATATAATTGTATCCACCAACAGACATATGGGTGCCTGTGTATACCTAGGTAAGGAGAATCACGAGTGAATAAATATTGTGCACAGCCAACTGAATAGGCTTTCGTACAAGCATGAAGGTATGCTAAATACAAAATCAAATAGAAAAATAGTAAAACACAATAAGCACAATTTGGACTGAATTAGTGTAAAAGCCGATAATAAAGTTTTTAGCGGATATGTACAACAGGATAGAACTAAAGTTTTGAAAGGTGATTTCTAGAAAATGAAAAGAAAGTAAGGTGGTGGCTTACCAAGGAGGATATGTGAGGAGTGTGACCGGCCGCCTCGACAAACGTTTCACTAAAGTTCTCGTCAGGAGGCGTGAGGATGACTAATAAGAAATACACTGGTTAAAAATTACAACCATATAAGAGTTGCAAGGCGCAAACTACTCCTAACCAAAAAGAACACAAAGGCTCATCTAGCATTTGCCCAAATATCTAGATGACACCCCAACACTTTTCGGATAATATTCTGTGGCCTGATGAGTCAAAGGAGAAACTTTTTGAAAGTCATTGGACATCTAGTTACATCTGTCGTAAAGCTAAAACCAAATTCCATCAAAAGGCCTCATGCACACGGCTCTGCCCATAATCACCGCCCACGATTGCGGGCACGGCCGGTCGCAGACGGCCGTGGGCAGCCACCAGCATTTGCGGGTCGTGCTGCCATATAAAGTATGGGAGCACGGTCCGTGAAAAGCAAAAGATTTGACATGTCTTGTCTTTTGCGGCAGCTTTCTATGGCCCGGACACCTTCCCGTAAATAAACGGGAAGGTGTCTGTGGACAATAGGAGTGAATAAATCCATAACTGCGGACAGTAATTACGGTCCACAATCACGGACGATTTTTAAGGTTGAGTGCATGGAGCCTAAGAGCATCATACCAAGAGTCAAACATGGTGGTGGTAGTGTGATGGTCTGTGGCTGCTTTGATGCTGTAGGACCTGGAACAATGAATTCTTCTCTCTTTCAGAAACTTCTGAGGGAGAATGTCCACCCCTCCGTTTGTGACCAAAGCTCAAGCACAGTTGGGTTATGCAGCAAGACAATGATCTGAAGCACACAAGCAAATAGAAACAAAATTAAGGTTTAAGAATGGCCGAGCCAAAGTTCTACCTTAACTACTAGTGAGATGCTGTGGCAAGACCTTAAACAGAAAGTTCATGTTCGAAAACCTTTCACTGTAGTCGAATTAAAACAGTTCGGCAAAGAGGAGTGGAATAAAATTCCTTCACTTTGATGTAAAAGGCTCATCGCAAGTTATCACAAACGATTGACTGAAGTCGTTACTGCCAAGGGTGGCACAACCAGAAATTAGGTTTAACAGGACAATTACTTTTTCACATGGGTGATATAGGTTTTGAATAAATCTTTATTCTCAATAAAAAGAATAATCAACTGCATTTTGTGTTTACTCGTGTTGTCTTTATCGTATATTAAAATTAGTTGAATGATCTGAAACATTTAAATGGGAAGAATTATTAAAAATAGTAGAAATTGGTTGAGGAGCAAATACTTTTTCAAAGCACTCTATATATGCATACCTCCACAGAACCACTTTTCTATTTAGTTAGAAGTCTAGTGACAACATTAACAGCCAGAAAGGGTTAATAATTAGAATAACAATAACAACCATTTTTTTTGTTAATAATGGTATTATTAATGAGATTTTTATGAAAGGTAGAATTCTCAAGTATAATTATGAAAATTGATCTTTTGCATTTACTTTATTCTTTGAAATCAGATAAATGATTTAACTACATGTATTATTTCTGATAAATATTCAAGAGTGCATTTAAACAAGGCTTCACGTTCTCTTCCTTCTCATAAACCTCCTATTTAAATAAATGTGTAATTGCTCCACTTTCTCCCAGCCACTAGTTTAGATTAGCTGTCTAACCTGTACAGTGTAGATGTTTGCTTTATGCATTTTTAATGGATTTTTATCATCCAGTGAAGTCGATATTTCTGACTTTTTTGAATACTGATACACAATTTAAGCCTTGTAATTTGTCAAGTATATTCTGGAGTCCAAATACAAGATGTAAGAATCCCGCAGTAAACAGAAATATAATTTTTAGGCTTAAGAAAAGTTCATACCCTTTCCTATAATATTGTAATTACAAAAAAGTTTTATTGCTGATTCACATTGATAGTAATAAACAGAAGCATTGACGGACTAAAAGCCCTTCTGCCAAATACAAAGACACCAGTATTATAAATGGCACATGGTAGATGAAGGGCCTGTTATAGATATTACATTGAAGGGGTTTTCCGGATTTATGTACATCTTAAAAATGGTGAGGAATTGAAACACAAAGTATATTAGAAAGTTGTAGAGCTTATCATTTATACAGATTTGAAACGTTTATACCGTTTCTAGACATGTAAGAAACAGTGTTGCTCTCTTATATCCGAGGGAGTTGTCAATGCATATTCATGGACATAAAGGGGGATTAAACATTGCGATATCCTATGTGTCTCCTCACTGGTGCTACTGTTACTAATCCTGTGCTGCTAAGGCTGTGTTCACATCAGCGTCGGGCTTCCGTTCATCAGTTCTGTTAGACCTTTCCGTCGGAGGAACCCATGAACGGAAAGCCAAAGGAAAACCGTAGGTTTCGTGGGCATTACCATTGATTTCAATGGTAATGCTTCCGTTGCAAATGGTTTCCGTTTATCTCCGTTACGTAAGGTTTCCGTTTTTTTTTAGCAAAACCGATAGCGTAGTCGACTGTGCTATTGTTTCCGCCAAAAAAATGGAGACCTTACAGAACAGAAACAAACGGAAACCATTTGCAGCGGAAGCATTACAATTGAAATCAATGGTAATGCAAATGGAAGCTATGTTACTGCACATAGTACTATAATAATTATTTTTACTTATATAACACCAACATATTTTGCAACGCTTTAGAATTAAGGGGGTAACAAACACAAATAATAAAAAAATAACAATAAGACAAATGAAGTGATGTCCCTGCCCATAAAAGCTCACAATTTTAGGCCACTTTCACATGGCAGTATTTTTGCTTCAGTATTTGTAAGACAAAACCAGGAATCATTGGAATTACTTTGGACAACAATGCAGCGGAACATACAGTAACTTGTTTTGATGTGACGAAATACAGTCAGTCCACCTTGCAGCAGCTGCAGACCACCAGATTCCTTACACACGAGATCATACTGTCTTCTCATCACTGGCAGAAGAAAGGAGGAGAGCTTCCCCGACTTGGCGGCGGCAGTAGAGTTTGTGCTGTGAATCACGGCAGCATATGTGTGTGTGTGTGTGTGTGTGTGTGTGTGTGCGCACGCGCAGGTACTCTCTTTCTCTCTCCAGCTCTTGTCAGCCAGTGTTGAAAAGACAGTGGGATCTCGCAAGAGAGATCACATAGCAGTAGCGCTTTGACATTATCCGCAGCTGATTGGACAGTGTCACAGCTCTGACTATCTTACCCCTCTGCCTTTCCATGTCTAGGAACGCCCCACTGACAGTACATAGGCTAATTTACATATTGGTGCCAATAATAATGGCACCAATGTCTCCAGAACTGTGGAGGTCAAACAGGTAATTCTAAGAGCCCCATGGTCTGTGCCACGGTGCACTCAGCTGAGCATGAAAGGTTCTATTTGTCTTCAGGGCACATGACTGATAGGATAATAACATTGGTTTGATAGAATAAAAATTTAACAAGTAAATGACTTGGTAAGAATAAGTAGCTGTAATAGTACGTGAAAACATTGTACTGAAATTATATAAAATATGGGGTGTTCCTAGAGTTAAGTTCACATTGAAACTAACATAGAGAAGTGAAGCAAAAAGGTATGAACATGGACCAGAATCTACAGGATTCAAGAATTTGCAGATTTACTGAATAAAAAGTGATCATTAAAGACAGACGAATTTCCCGAAAATTCATTTTGTGTCCAATTTTATTGAATCGGCTGTCTGATTTGATTCGGTCCGAATTGGGATTATGGAGAAGCCCACCAAAGGTTATGTGATTATTTTTTAAATCTGTAAAATGGTGTCCGACGCTTGCCGGCATCTGCCATTTTGCAATGATTAGTGCACTGTGAACCCTTAAAAGTTTTGTATTTTTGGGAAATTTTATTAGTGTAGAATCAATTCGCCCTTATTTAGTGATCATTGATTTTATTTAAAAAAGACTTGTGAGATCTTCTGGCATGTCTGCAGGGCTGGCCGTAGGTTATATGACACCCTGTATGGGGTTTTCTTTTGGTGCCCCACCCATCATTAGAAAAAAGAGAATCTTGCTCGGCTATTTTCTTAACTACATACTATATACCCAGAATACCCAAATGGGAGACCGTGGTCTGAACCCGGATGGTGGACGCCAGTTGTTCGGACCCCTTCACTCAATTGGTAAACCCCAGTTGTCAATTTATTCATACATTTCCAGGAGAAATGACAGAGGAAAAGTTTAATGCAGAGTTCTAAGAAAACTAAAAATCAGTTTTTGAGTTGTTTATCGGCTGGTATCTATGGCTTTTATAACTATGTCCTAACATTTCTACAGCATAAGGAGCAATGGGGCACATTTTAATAAAAAGGGTAATTTTGCCAAGACTGTTCATCACGTGCATCAAAATCATCAAAATCTTATAAGAACTTATGCAAATTTTACCTTTTAACAGTGTATGACTGGTTTGACCTGTAGGCAATCGGCCAGTTTTTGCATGTACCTTATTAACAAAATGATTAAAATAGGCCAAAATTTCCCCCTATCTTTATTTACTCTAACCAACTGTCTGTGGCAGTTTATATAAATGTGTTCTACTGTGTTTTGCACCATACTATTAATATTTCTATTAAGCCCTTATTGTATTTTATTTTGTACACATTTGTCATAACACTGCTATTAGGAAAAGGGTGAGTTATGCCAGAGACAGATATTTATTCACTTTACTGTAGGCCAGATCAGTCAAGTGTGTACCAAGGACATCACTTTGTGGCAACCATTATCTAGTGATTACTTTACATAGGGAAAATTATATCAGTAAATAAAAAAAGAAAATCATATAGTTGAGAGTGTATTTGGTACTTCAGTTGACATAAATGGCTCATAGAAGTGTTTTCCCATGAAGGACACTGATCACTATACACAGGACTTGGCTTTCTCTGTCAGTCCCAAAGAGTTGAATGGAGCAGCAGCTGTCATGTCCAACCATCGTGCCATTCAAACAGAGGACATGAGACCCCTGTTTTTGTGACTGGTGGAGGTGCCAGCGGTGGGACCCCTAGTGATCAGACACTTATCATTGACCTGTGAGTACGTGATAAGTGTCGTTCGTGGAAAAAAAAACTTTAAGTCCTAAATACTTTTTGTAAAATAAAGAACAAAGAAGGAGACAAAACATTGTTAAAACCTTCTTTACAAATGATATCATATAATATACAAATATCACAGGGAATAGCTGAAATAACGAATTTGTAACTGATCTATTTCCCATATTAAATCTTCAATTTAATATCAAGAGAGTTCCATAATGCTATAATAAAGGAATTATTCATCTGTGTGGCTTGTGCCTAGAAATCTGTGAATAGAATCTATAGATTGAGTTGTCTGGTGTAGTAAGAAATGGATTGAATATTTTGGATGTCCATTGGATATCTTAAAGGGGTTGTCTTATGGCAAATTAACCAATGTCCATATGCCCTATTAGGGCAAATAAACATCATAGAGTGATTTTTGCTGCTTAGAACTCCCCCTCTATGAGCGAGAGTGTAGCGCCACTACGTAAAAGTGGTTACCACTCTTGCAGACATATCCCGGCCATGTATTACATGGTGGCCCATTTGGATGACTGCCATGTAGTACTACATTTCCCCTAAAGCGGACAATTGCTGGGGAAATGTGTGGCTGGTCGCCAGGTGTCCCAGGAGTGGGACCCACAAGCATCAGTGGTTGCCATGGCGGCTGTTTTTAGAGGTGTTGTTTTTTATGAGACACCTTCCATCATTCTGCACCAGTAAGAATTAGGTATCATTTTCATGATAATTACATAGAGTTTAATGCAGTAGATGATCATTTATTACTTTTATTAATTTCTGCTTACTTTAATCAAAGTATCACATTTTATCACAACTACAAAACAATTTATAAAATACATTGCATCTATAAACAAGGTAGTGTTTGCTTTTATTCTTAAATTTCTAATATATTTTATTATTCACATTTTAGAGCCATTGTATAACATATCTATAAATAGTGTAAAAAGATAAACATTGCAGTATAATTGATAAAATGTATACACATGCAATTATTCATGCAGGGTTTATATACTGCAGTTGGCCAAAACTGGTGCTTAAGCAAGTTGAATTATTATGTCTATCATTTTTCTTTTAAGAGTTTTTTGTTTCAGAGTCATTATCAAGTGACATAACTCCTTTCATATAAAAATACAATGCTTAAATTGGTAATCCGTCTAATCTGCAGCAAATGAAATTCCATTTAAATACAAGTCTCTTCAACAAAAGAAGAAAAAGTATTGTGCAAAATGTACAGTTATCAGTTCCTTTATCCAAATTCTTAGGTCTTAAGGTGCTATTACACGTCCCGATAAAAGACAGGCAGCTTGTTGATCGGCGCATGTTTGCTTCTTTTAAAAGGAAAAATTATCAATAATGTATGGGGACGAGCAATCGTTACTATGCTCACTCGTCCCCATGAATTTTCATTATGTCGGCGGCACATCTCCCTGTTTACACAGGGAGATGTGTTGCCGACAATGAAAAAATGTAATGCTGCATAAACCAGCAGATCAGCCAGTGAACGAGCGTTTGCACAGGGCAATGATCGGGAACGAGTGTTTATATGAACACTCGTTTGCCCGATCATTGGCCTGTGGAATAGGGCCTTTAATTTTAGATCAAGGCCATGAAAAGGGGGGGGGGATGTATCATGGGGCAAATAGTAAAATCCAGATCGGGGCCCCCTTGAATGCAAATTGAAGCTATAAAACACACACACACACACACACACACACACACACACACACACACACACACACACACACACATATGTACACATAGATGCCAAGATGAATAAATGACACATGCAGATACTCACACCTACATACATACAAGTACTGGATAAACACACTCAGTCATGCACAATATACTATCACATAGGCATACAAATACAAGCATAAACAATATACACATAGATACTCACATACATACATGCATACATACACACATACATATAAACATACATACATACATTAAAATACTTATTTACATAAACACAAAAGAGTACACATACATAGAATACACACAAAACAGGTCTGTCCAGAACACAGCTTACATTTTATAGGCAGTTTCATTTCCATTTTTTAGTCCTCACTCACTTGTTTCTGAAGGGTAGTGCTAATTGCTGTATAAGGGGTCCGCTCTGTCAATCAGTGTTAATGGTTATTTTAATGGTTATTTTAAAGGGAATGTGTCACTTTTTTTTTAATAATTACAACCAGATACTGACACATATTCTTTTTTTCTAATTCGTTATTAATTTCTGATTGTAGATTTTTTTCTAATTTTACTGTCTGTACATAATTATGCTGGCAGCAATCTTGCCTGAGCTGCTACTCTGCTCTGTTAAAATCAATGCAGATATATGCTTTACAGCAGCCACATGGTCCATAGAAAACAATAGTCTGGAGGTGACCCATTGACTTCTAAGGGTCGCGTCCTTCAGGCATGCTCTGAGATCTGTGCAGAGGTGCGTCCATCAGTTATTATCAATGGTGTGATCCTGTGATATCTATACAGTGCTGTGAAAAAGTATTTGCCCCTCACCCAATTTCTTCTATTTTTGCGGGTTTTCACATTTAAATGTTTCAGATAATCAAACAAATTTTTATATAAGATAAAGAAAACACAAGTAAACTCAATTTGCAGCTTTTGAATGATCATTGCATTTAGGCTTCGTTCACATATGCGCCATGGTACGACTACGCTATTGATTCCATCAAAACGACGGAACCCCTGCACAACTTAGACAAACGGAAACCATTGGGACCAGATCCGTTACCATTGAAATCATTTGGTTTCCGATTGTGTCAGTCAGGGTCCCGTTCCGAGGGAAAACTCAGATGGAACGTCGGAACGGGACCCTGGCGCAGATGTGAATGAAGCTTTACTAACAAAGAAAGATTTATTCAAAAGCTATATCACCCATGTGAAAAGTAATTGCCCCCCTAAGCCTAAAAACTGGTTGTGCCACCCGTGGCAGTATTAACTGCAATCAAACGTTTGCAATAAATTGTGATACGTCTTTTACATCGCTGCAGAGATTTTTTCCCACTCTTCTTTGCAGAATTGTTTTCATTGTTTAAAGTTTACATTGGAGTTTTTTTGAGCATGAACTGTCCATTTAAGGTCTTGCCACAGCATCTCAATGGGATTCAAGTCAAAACATTGACTCGGCCACTCCAAAACCTTACTTTTGTTTATTTTGAGCCATTCAGAGGTTGACTTGCCCATGTGCTTCGGATCATTGTCATGCTGCCTAACCCAACTGCGCTTGAGCTTTAGGTCACGAGCTGACAGGCAGGAGGACATTCTTCTTCAGGATTTTCTGATAGAAAGCAGAATACATAATTTAATCAATTGTGAAAGTCTTCCAGGTCCTGCAGAAGCAGAGCAATCTTAGACCATCACACTACCCCAATGTTTGACTGTTGGTATGAAATTCCTATTTTGAAATGCGGTTTTAGCTTTACGTAAGATGTAATAAGATTCATGTCTTCCAAAAAGATTCACCTTTGACTCATCAGTCCACAGAATATTATCCCAAAAGTCTTGAGGCTCATCTAGATTTTTTTTTTAGTAAATGCAAGATGAGCCTTTGTGTTATTTTTAGTCAGCTGTGGTTTGCGCATTGCAACTCTCCCATGGATGCAATTTTTGCCCAGTGTCTTTCTTATTGTGAAATTGTATAATTGACCTTAACTGAGGCAAGTGAGGCTTGAAGTTCTTTATATGTTCATCTGGATTCTTTTGTGACCTCCTGGATGAGTTCTTGATGTGCTCTTGGTGAAATTTTGGTTGACTAGCCCCTCCTGGGAAGGTACATCTCTGTTCAAAGTTTTCTCCATTTGTGGATAATGGCTCCCGCTGTGGTTCGCTGAGTCCCAGAGCATAAGCAATGGTTTTGTAACCATTTCCAGACTGGTAGAGTTCAATGACATTGTTTAGCATCTGTATTTGAATCTCTTTAGAACCTGGCATCATGTGCTGCCTTTGAGATCTTCTAGCCTGCTACACATTGCCATATTGTCAATTGAATTTTGTTAACTGATATAGTAGCCACTGGGGAGGGGCATAACTAGGAAACACAGGGCCCCATAGCAAACTTTTGACTGGGTCCCCCTCCCCTGGGTGCCACACACAGCCCACCCTTGTAGATAATGCCCTTCTGTAAATAGTGCCATACAGCCCCCTCCTGTAGACAGTGCTATACAGCCCCGACTGAAGACAGTGCCATACAGCACCCCCTGTAGAAAGGGCTATACAGCCTCCCTGTAGACAGTGCTATACTTTCAAGTATCACAAAGAGGGACAAGCAATGCGGTGCGCAGTGGCAATTTTCTTTTAAGCCACGCCTCTTATCCCACCCAATCCCCACCCATACACACCCAGTTCAGTCCACACAGTATCATTCTCCCATAGTGCCCCCCACACAGTATAATTCCCCCATAGCTGCCACCATACAGTACAATTCCCCCATACAGTATAATGCTCACACAGATGCCCTATACAGTATAATGCCCACACAGATGCCCCCATTTAGTACAATGCCCAAACAAATTCCCCCATACAGCATAATACCCCCATAGCTGCCCCCACAGTATAAAGCTCCCCATAGCTGCCCCACACAGTAGAATGCCCCCCATAGCTGCCCCCACACAGTATAATGCCCCCCATAGATGCCAACACAATATCATGCCCCCCATAGCTGCTTCTACAATATAATTCCCCCCATAGCTGCCCCCACAGTATAATAATATACATAGCTGTCCCCACACAGTTTAATGTCCCCCATAGCTGTCCCCATAGTATAATGCCCCAGCAGTATAATGCCACTCATACAGTATAATGCCCCCCATATAGTAAAATGCTCCTATAGCAGCCACCATATCAGCCCCCATTCCCTACCCAGTATATTACCCCATAGTGCCTAATACAAAAATAATAACATAATTACTTACCTATCCCCGTTCCCACGATGGGTGGAGGATCCTTCTCCTCCAGTCTGTGCTGTGAGTGACTAGGTGCAGACAGGCGCGATTACATCACTACA
Organism: Rhinoderma darwinii; assembly: GCF_050947455.1. Classification (NCBI taxonomy): domain Eukaryota; kingdom Metazoa; phylum Chordata; class Amphibia; order Anura; family Rhinodermatidae; genus Rhinoderma; species Rhinoderma darwinii. Next base: position 176,762,336 of record NC_134688.1, read on the forward strand.
TAGGAGCAGTCAAATCCTTGCTCCAGCATTCAGCAAGCGGGACCAGCGCGGTCAGTGCAGTGTGGCTACAGGGGCTTAGGGGCCCGGTCACAATTGTGACTGTTGTGACCCCTATAGCTACGCCACTGTGTACAGTAGCCTATGGCAGAGCAGGTTGGATACCTCCCTGCTCTGTCACAGTGTTCAATAGCATCTGCATCCGAAGGATGCAGACACCATTGAGTGTGGCATTGCTACCGCTGTAGCAGCCATACGGCTGCTAGCAGACAGAGCCTCCAGGCATGGGGGGGGGGCGGTGCCGGCTGTCGGCAAGGGCTCCCTCATGCCGCGGATCCCATAGCAGTCGCTATGGCTGCTACAGCAGCAGTTGCGCCACTGCAACTGGGGTAATTTTCATTGATGAAATATTCAAGTGTGATAATTATGTTAAAATGAAATTGGGAAGTGGGCAAATACTTTTTCACAGCACTGTATATAGGTGTTACTTTTCATTGTAATCCTGCCTGGGATGTTAATGAGATTGCTGCTGAGAAGGAATCTCTACAGAACAGGAAATGTCAGTATTTTGTGAGGCTTAGTGGCCAGAGTGAAAACTACAAAATATCGGGATTATTTTAAAATATAGATAATATCATGGACCATTAGAAAAAAAAACAGCACAAAAAATGTTGTCATTTTCTGATGACACATTCCCTATAAGAATGTAAAAGACTAGTTATTTCCGTTTAGAGGGAGGTAAAGAGTAATAAGCATAAGTAAAAATAATTTCTAAGCAGTGCTGACAATATAAATGGGAAGTAGAAAAAAAGAATGTGACAAATTAAAAATGTTCCTGCATTTCATTGTTGTGTAAGGATTTGTTCACACAAGTTGGGTTTGCTGTGGAAAACTCCTCTATCATATCTGACCTAGATTCCGCAGCTATTACGCTACGTGTGAACATACCCAATTTATGCATTCTAACTATTAACTGCAACACGAAGAGTCTACTTCCTATCAGCCATATTAGTTTGCGTGGAGTTAGTGTTTCGGTCTTCTAGTCACACGAAGTCTACAAGTTTGTTCCTGTTTTTTAGGCCTCGCTTCTCACCTCCCTCAGTTAACAAGTCCTGGCAGTCAATCACTGTCAGAGCACACTGCATCCCTTTGCACAGTTTGCAGCTAATTATAGGGGGTCCCAGTGGAATACTGTGATCAATTTACCGCCAGGGGACTCTTCTAACAACAAGAGATTGTCTAAAGTGGACAACCCTATTAAATATATACAAAACACATAAATAATGCATATGTACACTACAAAGTACACATTGAATAATACATAGACAAGCACTGATAGATCTACTGAGTAAGTAGTGTACGCAAGCTTATATGCATCCCAGTGCCTTAAAACCATTTATACCAATTTTTTTGTGGATCACATGGTACATATCCAGAATGTTTTTTTGTGCAGCTGGCGGTAATGCTTCTGTTTCAACATAAACGGTAAGGGCTTACTATGCTATATATCACCCACTACTTCTAACTTTCTAATTCATGGCAGTCTACTTAAACTATATGAAGATCCCTCTCAAGTTTCCATAGTAATACAAATATGAGACAATTTAGCTGTGTTAATCGTAAGCATACTAGCAGATCTATCCTCAAAGCCACAACTTGTGAATTTGCATCCTTGCAGCTGCACCTTTCATCCAAATTCATCAAAAATCTCAGATATGTAACGCATTTATTTTTTACTTAAAAAATATTCAATGGCAACCATTACCCCAGATGATTCATCACATTTGAACTTAGTGGTAATGCGCATAATTATGTTGAATACCATACACATTTTGTCACTTACATCTTCCCCAGCGAACATGGTGCAGACTAGAAAATCCCCCAAAAATCTTGAGTTTATTGTGCTAGATAGTATTGTGTGTGAAGCTATGAATAAAGTTATTTGCTGAGAAAGGTTTGTGGAAGGCTTAGGAATATTTTGTTCACTGCAATGCTCTGGTTCCAAAATTGCTCATATTTCTTTTGTGTTGTTGATATATTCAGAACATACGGTAGATCTAATATTAAATGGCTAGAAAAGAAATGTGCAGTCATCAAGTTAAATGTGGCTATAGGTTCCATTTTATCAACGCAACCCCTTATAGATTAAAACTGCAGATGTTCTGTAGCTGTTCAGTATCTTCCAACAACTGCACGGTAGACGTTCTTCATTTAAACATTTTTCTTTTTTATACATGATATTTTAATAAATAAACAGAAAGAAATTAGCAAAAGATCGTTTTCATAAATACCAAACTGTGAAGATAATATCCAAGTATAGTAAAACACTACTCTGTGTTTCAATGAAGTTCCATTCCATGCGGAGATGCTGCCAGGACAGGAGTAGGGGTAGCAGCACACCGTCTACCCAGCGGTTATTCCATGTTACATTGCGTTTAGAAAGGAGAGAGAACCCTTCTTTTGCATGGATTGAATACGTGGTTTCCATTTTAAGGCTGGGTTCACACGACCTATTTTCAGACGTAAACGAGGCGTATTATGCCTCGTTTTACATCTGAAAATAGGGCTACAATACGTCGGCAAACATCTGCCCATTCATTTGAATGGGTTTGCCGACGTACTGTGCAGACGACCTGTCATTTACGCGTCGTCGTTTGACAGCTGTCAAACGACGACGCGTAAAAATACAGCCTCGTCAAAAGAAGTGCAGGACACTTCTTTCAGACGTAATTTGAGCCGTTCTTCATTGAACTCAATGAAGCACAGCTCAAAATTTACGGCTGTCAGAGAAGCCTCGCAAAATGCGAGGAGGAGGAATTACGTCTGAAACGAGGCAGCTGTTTTCTCCTGAAAACAGTCTGTCTTTTCAGACGTAAAAGCCTGCTACCGTGTGCACATACCCTAACACTGCGATTGTGCTGTTTTTTTGTTTTTTTGTTTTTTTTTTACTACAAAGCTGTCCAGCATCTTACATTGTTAGGCCCAAGAGGTTCTACATATTTAGTCAAAAAAGTTCAATTTATATCTTTTAACCTACAGTCTATATACTATGATCACTTTTGTAACGTACCAATAGATGATGTTTTCATATATCATATGTATATATTGCCCTTACAAGCATTATAAAATCCGCAGAAAAGTAAGTAATTTCACATCATGTATTAAAATACAGATAGTGCTCAAAATTTCTGCAAAAATTTGGGTGGGTGGTTGAGGGTGGACACCTGGGCCCAGAGGAGGTAAAACATTTATCATTATTCATCATTACATGAACTTTATGGGAATGTGATAGATTTTAGGAGACATACTGACCATATACAGGACATTTCTCTGCCTCGCTTTGTTTTTGTTTTTCATTTCTTCTTACCTCTCAGGTGATGCCCTCCACTAATTGACTGTGAGAGAAGCCCCGCATGCATCAACCACCGTGAAAACCAGTAAACCTTATGATTGTATGACATGCATCTTGCCTAGGACAACTCGGATACTGGTCTTCACTATGTTCTTGCCTACCATGGATGTATGGGACCCTCACCAGTCATTTCAGTACGCATCTTATGGGACTTGTCACCCTGTAGCTGTACCTACAATAAAATAATTATTTTTCAGTCAAGCATTGGGCTTTTAATCAGCAGCGCACATTATCCCATTTTTTCCTGTTTTCCTATAATATCTGTGGTGGTGGTGGTGTGTGCGGATTCAGAAACTGGCTAAAGGGAAAGCAGCGGCTGATCTCTATTCCTCACATGTGTTACATGGTGTTGTGCCTGAATTTGGCCAAACCTCCAAAGTGAGCAACCTGTGAAATGATCTTCTTAAGATTTTTCTGCACTATGGAGTGTTCTTTATATTTTTTATATTCATAGACGTTTTTTTGGTAGATATGTTGAGGAGAGTCCATGTGCCTAGGGGACAACACTTATTGTATCAGGCTCAGAAGATAGTTGCAGCCTATTAGATACAAGCTAGTCCTCCCACAGTAGAAAAATGTATTTCTGAGAGGAATGGGATCGTTGGATTGGAACATGGAGTGTATCTGATAGAAAATTGCATATCACAATTTTAATCTATATTGGAAAGTTGGATTGATAGTCCTAATTTACCAAGCCAAATATTGGCAAATACCCAACTGAGTATGGCCCGGGCTTTGCTTAGTGAGGCGTCTCACATCTAATGCAATTAATAATGACTTTCTTATTTGTTGTACTGTATGTTTGCCCTTTCTAATTTCAGTAAAAATCATTCTGGGATATACTGTATGTCTAACCTAAGATATAGCTGGATTGTGTGTTCTTCTGACATGCACTCTTGTTGGAGCTTATTCTTCTTACGCATGGACATTTATTGGCTCGTTACATCTTGACACCGTTAGGACACCAATAGACACTTAAACCTTACTGGCTGTCTCCCATGGGGGTTGGTGGGTTGTTTACTTGTGAGAGTTGTGTGTTTATGTGTTTTTACATAAACCAATTATTCAATAAGAAATACCTGATTAAAAAAATAAATATTTTTTTAGAAATTGGGGATTACCTGTGATGTGTCTCTTTTTTCTCTTTTATCATCTGTCATTCCGAACAGGTGACATTCTGGATTATTAGGCTACAATAGATGTAAATCAGGTTTGCACACATTTTTTTTAATACGCTAGATATGTAGAATTACAGTATACAAAGCAATGCAGATTTACAAAAAATTATGAGTTATATATTGGGTATGGGTTGTATTTGCTTCATACTGTCATTGTTTTATACACTGCACTAAAGGGATTCAAATTTAGCTCCAGGATCCATTTCTACAATATTAATAAAGGGGGCTGATTCCAGGATTTTCAGAATCATAGTATTTATTACTATGTTACTATCAATCATTAAGCAGGAGATTATTTTGGCCCTTTGCTGGTCAATATAATGATAATGATAAATATTAGCTGAATCTTTTAGTCTGGTTACTGATTATTCATGTCACTATTAACAAAGTCAAACCAATTAATTTGAATAGAAGATATTCTCTGAACAATCTTTTATGTAGTGAGGATTAGTGGGTTTTAATACCTTTTTGATGCGTTTTGGTAGCCAGTTTATTCCAAGCCTTATACACCATGCACTTGCCTTTTCTTTATTTACACATAATTTATACATGTAATATGCCAGTAAATACAGAACTTTTAAATACACAGAGGCAGGGCTACTTTAAAGTGAAGGTCCACCTTTTAATATTATGTTATTTTTAGGTTAAATAGGCTGTGCTTATTAATTTCTTAATATATCTTGATAGAGGTTGGAGCCCTGTTTTCCTAATACAGAGCTCCAAATCCCCAACACTGTCATACAATTAGGTAATTAAATTCTGGCTCCCAACAGCCACCAGTAGAGAGAGTTTAGGGGCATATGGTAAACTTTAATTATTGAGTCTAATGTATAAACAGTATGCAGTAAACTTCTATGCTCCCCCTAGTGGTATCTGCAATTAGCCAGGAATTTATCATTAAAGTCTATGACTATGCGGGGGACTTGAAACTCCATATAAGTAAAACGAAGCTCTGAATGTTATAAAGATATATTAAGAAATGAATCAACACTTTTTAAATGTTTCAATTAAATTAAAATAAACAGAATTTTATTTAAGGATGGACATTCACTTTAAAGGTTTATTTCCGCAACATCAGAATATGCCCTCACTTTCTTGTCGGTGGGGTTCCGGCAGTCCAGAGATTGAAGGGGCAACATTGTTGCATCCCCTTTAAAGTTATTTCCTGGATAGAACCGCTCCTGGCCACCTGCTGTGCAGGGATCCCACTTGAATGAAGCTGTGCTGCAGTTCCCTGCACAGCCGGTGGCTGGGAGCAGGCCGCTGGAGACCCAGAGATAAGATCCCCACGATCAGAAATTGCATATTCTGGCAATCTACCATCACTTTCTATGATAGGAATAAACCTTTTAAGAACAGTATTGCTAGGCACCGGGGGTTTTTTTTTTTTTTACCAGAACCTCCCACCCCTCTTTAAAAATAAAAAAAACTGATACAGAAATAATAAAAAGTAACCAATTTAATTTACCACGGACTTACTGAAGTGGAAAAAAAAAACATTAAAAAAAATAAAACTTTTACAGTTAATTAGTAATTATGTATGAAGGAAAGATTACAGTCCTGACAGTATCTGTTTATTCCTATTGTTTAATCCATAATAACAAGGGGGGATATGGGCCAGAACCTAGAATACCCCAACAAATTGTTAGGCCCAGAAATAGTAGTAAAATAGAGTATTAAGTACGGAAACCTTTGAAGGCCACTGATATCATCTTTTTTTCTAAGTCAAATTTTTTAAAGTCAGATAAAGGGTATGTTCACACAGGGCGGATAAAAGAAAACAGCATATCCGCCCTGGTCGCCGCAGGGAATTTTGGCCAAAAAAACGCACCAAATTGCCGGAATGTCTGCTGCTAAAAACTGCACGTAAAATAAAAAAGTTTCACACTTACCCATAGCCATCGCGTCCCTCTGCCATCCTGCAGCTCCGCTGCTCCGCTGCTCCGCCTCCTGGGTTGACGTTTTATCCCATGTGACCACTGCAGCGGGTAATTGGCTGCAGCAGTCACATGGGATGAAACGTCATCCCAGTTGGCCAGCCTGGAGGAAGAAGCATTGAATTCTGGGTAAGTATAAGAGGTTTTTTTTAGTTGCGATTTTGCAGCGGAATTGCAGTTTTTCCGCTGCAAAAACCGCATCATCTGTTGTTTGAATTTAACGGGGAATACTCTTAGCAAAAAAAGCAGCGATTACGTAAATACATATTAAAAAAACTGCACCGCAGGTCAATTTCTGAACGTTTTTTCCACTTCTCATTTATGCAGCAAGTGTTCAAATCTCATCCGCTTTGCTGCTACTGTATTATGCTCACAAGCAAAAAAAATGGGACATAGATAACATCAAAACCACAAAAAAGGCCATACTTACTAGGTAGGTGGGTGGGTGAAAACCCGTTCCCAGCAGGACGCAGACAGATCAAAAAATGCTGCAGAAGGAGTGTGCATTAAATAGTGATAGCCACTCCCACTAGTCTTGAGGGGAGTGGCGAACTAAGTGCTCAAAGGTGTGCGATAAATGAGTGTCAGTGTAGTGCTAGGGTGTGAAATGTATGGTAAAAAAGAAATGTTTATGTATGAAAGTGTCAGAACTGTGTGATAATGTAATAAAAAGAAATAAATGTGATGAATAGGGGTCAGTGCTGTGATTAGTACATGGGGTGTCAGTACTATGTGTAATACGTGGAGGGATAATGTGCTGGTCGTCAGGCATAGCATATCTTGCCGAATAACAGCCTATTTGTAACGCCCCTACTGTTAGCTAAGGTGGGCTGCTCTGCATGCCAAACCAAACACCAGCACATCATGCCCTCCCAGCATATAAGACCCGGCTGCGTCCTGAAAAAAAGTATACATAGTAAAAATATCCATGAAACATGGGGTATTAGTTGTTATTTTGGCCAAAATACGCAAAGCTCGCAACCCAACGTCAAGGGTCCCCAGTTCCTTGGGAGTCCCTAACTAGAACTTTTCGTTCCTAATTTAAAAACACAAGCAGAAAAAATGGGACATAGATAACATCAAAACCACAAAAAAGGCCATACTTAGTTGGTAGGTGGGTGGGTGAAAACCCGTTCCCAGCAGGACGCAGACAGATCAAAAAATGCTGCAGAAGGAGGGTGCATTAAATAGTGATAGCCACTCCCACTAGTCTTGAGGGGAGTGGCTAACTAAGTGCTCAAAGGTGTGCGATAAATGAGTGTCAGTGTTAGTGTAGTGCTAGGGTGTGAATGTATGGTAAAATAGAAGTATGTATTGAAGTGTCAGAACTGTGTGATAATGTAATAAAAATAAATAATAAATAAATGTGATGAATAGGGGTCAGTGCTGTGAATAGTACATGGGGTGTCAGTACTATGTGTAATACGTGGATGGATAATGTGCTGGTCGTCAGGCATAGCATATCTTGCCGAATAACAGCCTATTTGTAACGCCGCTACTGTTAGCTAAAGCGGGCTGCTCTGTATTATGCTGCGGATTTTCTGCAACTACTCCGCAATACTTACGCTACGTGTGAAACCGGCCTAAGCCGTAAAACAAGTTTTCTGCAAGAAAGTCAGCAGTGGATGTTGAAAAGAGGTAGATTAGTAGACAATTCATGTATTTAAACATTTTGCTTGTGTGTTATTACATATAATAATACCTATCAGCCAAGTGAGTAAATATTACTACAGAAAACAAAACATGCAGCGCGTTCTGTAAGCCCCACAGTTGGAGTTTGTTTTTGTACAAATACCATTCTTAGCTTCAGCTCATGTAAATGATTTGTGTGCATCTTTTAATTAAGGGTGTGAAGGATGTGATTGCAATCAAAGCCTCTTCCCTGCACCTACATGAAGGTCAACGTGTTGGGGGAGACTTCGCTTCCTTTTAGATCTGCAGCAAGCTCATCCACAATCAACAATCAAATTGTGCATGAAGTGCCGAAGACATGCCTTGGGCAAAAAAATCTGTACCACGCACGCAGAACATAAAATGATAAACATTAACAAGTATATTCTGTGGAAAACAATGGTGTACTGGTCAGAAGCCAATGTACGACAAAGCTGTAGGTTTCAAAAGAGTTTCTTTGAGTCTGTTTCTTGGTATAATTATTGAGGGTTGAGAGGAACAAGATCTGGAGGACTGTAAAAAGCAACACAATGAACTTGACAGACAGCCAGATTCCTGTTCTCAGCCAGTTTAGGGTTACTATAATCTCATTATTATGCTTGAAAGACGGCAAGTAATAGAATCTCAGGTACCTGTTCTGCCTTTACTCAGCCGCATCTTCGCTTTTATGCCGATTTCCCTTGATTACATGAACTAGTGAGCTCAGTTTTCAGCCACTTATCCTACAGAAATAATCATCTGATCAGCCCTACAAGGTTCTCACTGCAGTCAATGGTTTTAATGGGTCAAGCGGTAAATTAACCCTTTACACTGTACCCTTGTGGATATCTTACATCTTGTAAAACAATTTATCAGATCCACATTGTTAACTTCCATTGAAGGTAGATGTTTAACCCGTTAAAGAAAGAGGTCCTATACAGGCCCACTATATTACGAAACACAATTCTTCAACAATGTTAAATTCTTATTGTTTTAGCCTACCAATAAAAGTGGATACCTGACATTTTTATAGTTTTTTACATTGGTGATGGAGATAGATTGGTATCATATCATAATTCAGGAGTAACTAATTTTTTTGTTAGACTGTGCCCGGATTTCCCCCAAAAATTCTGGTTGATCGGTACCAATAAGGCTGGGACTACATGGCAACAGTAAATTAAGGCAAATTGCTTAAAATCAGTAATTGCAAAAATGGCAACAGGATTTTGCCATGAAATTACAGCGATTAACTGTGATTTTCTGTCTCCCATGAAGACTCAATAAGTCTAAATATAAACACAACATGGTAATATAAAGTGCCTGCCACAAGGCCCCCATAACAGTGACAGCCATAGGACCACCATAACAGTGGTAGCCAGACAACATAATACAATATATGATCATGAAAACAATACCTTGAGGGGTGCTGTCCCTGGGTGGAAGTACCCAAGTACTGTGACTGTTGTCTGGAGGGTAGCGACAGAAAAAGAGAAGGCAATGGAATTGTGCTCTAGATTTCGCTTGGTGGTACAAGCGATGCACAACCTTCCCTTCTCATCACCCTCCTAAATCAAGTCTCGCCAACTAAATAATGTGGCGCATCCCGGGAAAATTCTCATGTGTGCCAGATCCGAAATGCGTGCCATGGGTTCACAACTCATGGCCTTATTTAATTGCACAATATTTAGGTAGAATGTATGTGTTAAAGTAACAGGAATGGCAGGACCCAAGGTTTTCCAGCAGGCTTGCATTCTTCCCACAGTGCACCCTGGTGCCATCTCATGCCCAGGTAAGCGACGCAAGCGCACAAGGCCATCCATATAATGTAAAAGAAAAGGTGATTTATCAGACCAGGCCACCATCTGAGATTGCTACATGGTGCAGTTCTGATGCTCACATGCCCATTGTAGGCACTTTCGGTAGTTAAAGGAAGTGCCACCAGTTGGTAAAGGACATGGGTGGATTAAAGCTGATGTTCAATACTTACATAAAGCTTAGCTCTATAAATTCATCACTGAAAGTAGACGTAGCTGTCTTGCACTTCATCATTTGGTAAAAGTTTGGGTATGCATAAGGTGCTAACCCTGCTTCTGTTATGAATACACTGCTATATCTTACAGGACAAAAATACATGTCTACAGGCTCCTGACATGTAAATCCAGTACTAATAAGGGTATGTTCACACGATTTACAAAATACGTCTGAAAATACGGAGCTGTTTTCAAGGGAAAACAGCTCCTGATTTTCAGAAGTTGTTTGAGCAACTCGCGTTTTTCGCTGCGTTTTTCGCTGCGTTTTCTACGGCCGTTTTTGGAGCTGTTTTCAATAGAGTCTATGAGAAAACGGCTCCAAAAATGTCCCAAGAAGTTTCCTGCACTTCTTTTGACGAGCCATCATTTTACGCGCCGTATTTTGACAGCGACGCGTAAAATGACAGCTCGTCTGCACAGAATATCGTAAGACCCATTGCAAGCAATGGGCAGATGTTTGCCAACGTATTGGAGCCATCTTTTCAGGCGTAATTCGAGGCATAAAACGCCTCCATTATGTCTGAAAAGTGATCGTGTGCACATACCCTAATTGTCATTGTCATTTTACATCCGGATTTAAGAAATCAACAAAAAGGTATGAAAATGTATACTTGTGCCTCCACTTGCTTGCATTAGTTGTAAGTAAATGATATGATAGCACTGGGCGGTACAGGAGTACAGTACAACTATGTTAGTAAAAAATGACTTCATTATACTGGAAAATGTTTTACAGTTTTCACAATCCCTTACATAACTAAACCTACAATTATCTCTTTAGAATTGGTTCCAATGGTTTACTAACATGAAATGATGTAAGTATTCAATGACATTTTCCATTAACCAGAGCTTATTGATTGTATAATAAATAAGTTATGCCAATTTTTGTTTACTCAATGTTTTCAAGATTTTTTTGCTTGTTATCAGTGGATGGAAACATTGAGATGCTGAAAACCTGCTTTAATCATATGTATGTGTAGCTCTGTACTTGTAATAACCACTAAATTTCAGCTGCTAAATGTAAACAATAACAGCTTCTATTCAATCAGAGCAAGAAGAGATCTTGAAAACTGGAGTAACCTATACAGAAAGTAAATAATAAAGTAGCAGAACTTTTAATTATTCAATGATTAAACATACTTTCATAAAAACCATTGAAACTGTAATCATTCCTGCACTATTCTTCATGTAATGACTACTTCAGCCAACTGGGTTGCCATGAATTGTATTGTCTACCACGTGCTGTGCCATGATGATCAGAAGAGCAATACATACCATGATATGCCATGATAATGACCACTGACTAGGTTTTACTGTGAACAACCACCTTAGCTGTGCCACATTAATTTACTAAAGGAATCTATAGATAGAGTGTACATACTTAATTTATTTGTCAGAAAATTATTCTGGGAATATAATTCTGGTGATGTAAAGGATCTGCCAGGCACAACTTCTGTGTATACGCCCACAGGTAATCAGTCTGCACCTGAGTCTATGTCTCTGAAACTGACTCCATCTTCCACCACTCAGGATGGCAGGCTTAGGAGTGGGAGAGCCTATCGCAGCCTGGCCAGACGGAGCTAGCTCCCGCCCTCTGTCTATTTATACCTGCCTTTCCTGTTCCTCCTTTGCTTGTGATTCTTCTCGTGTGGTTTCCTGGCCCAGCTACAGCTTCTACTATTTGATCCTGCTCCATACTGACCCTGGCTTACTGACTACTCTCCTGCTCTGCGTTTGGTACCTCGTTCTCCCCTGGTTTGACTCGGCTCGTTCACCACTCTTGTTGCTCACGGTGTTGCCGTGGGCAACTGCCCCTTTTCCCTTAGCTTTGTGTACCCTTGTCTGTTTGTCTCGTGCACTTACTGAGCGTAGGGACCGCCGCCCAGTTGTACCCCGTCGCCTAGGGTGGGTCGTTGCAAGTAGGCAGGGACAGAGTGGCGGGTAGATTAGGGCTCACTTGTCCGTTTCCCTACCCCCATCATTACATAATCACAAGCCTATATACCTAGTCTACCCTGGTCCCTGACACTACTATGGACCCCCTTGAGACCCTGGCCCAGCAAATGCAGGGTCTCTCCCTACAGGTCCAGGCCCTGGCTTAGAGGGTCAACCAGCCTGACGCTGCCATGGTAGTACCCCTCACCTCACCTCTTGAACCCAACCTCAAGTTGCCTGACCGGTTCTCAGGGGACCGGAGGACTTTTCTCTCCATTCGGAAGAGTTGTAAGCTCTACTTTCGCTTAAAGCCCAACTCCTCAGGTTCTGAGAGCCAGCGGGTGGGTATAATTATGTCCTGGCTCCAGGAAGGGCCCCAAGAATGGGCCTTCTCCCTGGTTCCTGACGCCCCTGAACTTTCCTCCGTTGATCTTTTCTTTTCTGCTCTCGGACTCATTTATTATGAGACTGACAGGACTGCCTTTGCCGAGAGTCAGCTGGTGACCTTACGTCAGGGTAAGAGACCTGTGGAGGAGTATTGCTCTGACTTTAGGAAGTGGTGCGTAGCTTCTCGGTGGAATGACCCTGCCTTAAGGTGCCAGTTTAGGTTGGGTCTGTTGAACGCCCTGAAAGACCTGCTAGTTAGCTATCCCTGTTTTGACTCCTTAGACCAGGTTATGGCTTTAGCGGTACGACTTGACCGACGTCTCAGGGAACGACAACTTGAACGGTTTTGTGTTTTCCCCTCTGACTCCCCCTTGATGCCTCCCGAGGTCCTGTTGCTTCGCTCTTCCACGGAAGACTCGGAGGTACCTATGCAACTCGGTGCCTCCGTGTCCCCCCGACAACGTAGAGAGTTCCGCAGGAAGAATGGTCTCTGCTTCTATTGTGGGGATGACAAACATCAAGTGAACACCTGTCCTAGGCGTAAGAATAAGCAGCCGGAAAACTTCCGCGCCTAAGTGATCATCGGGGAGGTCACTTGGGCGCACAGGTATTTCCCGTAAATATGAAACGTAATAAAATCTTGCTTCCCTTTCAGGTCTCTTTTGGTGGTAGGTCTGCTACCGGCAGTGCCTTCGTGGATTCAGGGTCTTCTGCTAATATCATGTCTGTGGAATTTGCTATGTCTCTAGCCATGCCTTTGATTGATTTGCCTAAACCTGTCCCGGTAGTGGGTATCGACTCCACTCCTCTTGCTAATGGTTATTTTACACAGCATACCCCTGTTTTTGAACTCCTTGTTGGCTCCATGCATTTGGAGCAGTGCTCTGTACTGTTGATGCAGGGATTATCGTCCGATTTGGTTTTAGGCCTTCCCTGGTTGCAGTTGCATAATCCCACGTTTGACTGGAATACTGGGGAGCTTACCAAATGGGGTAATGAATGCTTGACATCATGTTTTTCTGTTAATTCTATTTCTCCCCCTGAGGAGGTGAACACGCTACCTGAGTTTGTTCAGGACTTCGCTGATGTTTTCTCTAAGGAGGCCTCCGAAGTGTTACCTCTTCATAGAGAATACGATTGCGCTATCGAATTGGTACCAGGAGCTAAGCTCCCTAAGGGTAGGATATTTAATCTTTCTTGTCCCGAACGTGAAGCCATGAGAGAGTATATCCAGGAATGCCTGGCCAAGGGTTACATTCGCACCTCTACTTCTCCGGTGGGTGCTGGCTTCTTCTTCGTAGGGAAGAAGGATGGTGGTCTTAGGCCATGCATTGACTACCGTAACTTGAATAAGGTCACTGTAAGGAACCAGTATCCCCTTCCTTTGATTCCTGATATCTTTAATCAGGTTCAGCGGGCCCAATGGTTCTCTAAGTTTGATCTACGGGGGGCGTATAACCTTATCCGCATCAAAGAGGGGGATGAGTGGAAGACTGCGTTTAACACGCCCGAAGGTCACTTCGAATACCTCGTCATGCCCTTTGGGTTGTGTAATGCCCCTGCGGTCTTCCAGAATTTCAGAAATGAGATTTTAAGAGATTACCTGGGGGTATTTATTGTAGTGTACCTTGATGACATACTGGTGTTTTCCAAGGACTGGTCCTCCCACATTGAGCATGTCAGGAAGGTGCTCCAGGTCCTTCGGGAAAACAAACTGTTTGCTAAAACCGAAAAATGTGTGTTTGGGGTACAGGAGATACCATTTTTGGGTCACATCCTCACTCCTCATGAATTCCGCATGGACTCCGCCAAGGTCCAGGCTGTGGCGGAATGGGTCCAACCTGCCTCCCTGAAGGCGTTACAGTGTTTCTTGGGGTTCGCTAATTATTACAGGAGATTTATTGCTAACTTCTCGGTCATCGCTAAGCCTCTTACGGACCTCACTCGCAAAGGTGCTGATCTCCTCCACTGGCCTCCTGAGGCTGTCCAGGCTTTTGCGGTCCTTAAGAAGTGTTTAATCTCGGCCCCGGTGCTGGTTCAGCCCAACCAAATGGAGCCATTTATCGTGGAAGTTGATGCATCCGAGGTGGGAGTGGGGGCTGTCTTGTCCCAGGGTACCAGGTCCCTCACCCATCTCCGCCCCTGTGCCTACTTCTCCAGGAAGTTTTCGCCCACTGAGAGTAACTATGATATTGGCAACCGCGAACTCTTAGCCATTAAATGGGCATTTGAAGAGTGGCTCCACTTCCTGGAGGGGGCTAGGCACCAGGTAACGGTCCTTACCGACCACAAGAATCTGGTTTTCCTAGAATCTGCCCGGAGGCTAAACCCGAGACAAGCTCGATGGGCGCTATTTTTTTACCAGATTCAACTTTTTGGTTACCTATAGGGCTGGGTCTAAAAATATTAAGGCCGATGCACTGTCGTGTAGCTTCATGGCCAGCCCTCCTTCGAAGGAAGATCCTGCTTGTATTTTGCCTCCTGGTATAATAATTTCTTCTATTGATTCTGATTTAGTCTCTGAAATTGCGGCTGACCAAGGTTCAGCTCCCGGGAACCTTCCTGAGGACAAGCTGTTTGTTCCCCTGCAATTCCGGCTAAGGGTACATAGGGAAAGTCATGACTCCGCACTATCTGGTCATCCAGGCGTCCTGGGTACCAAACACCTCATTGCCAGAGACTATTGGTGGCCTGGGTTGCCTAAAGACGTTAAGGCCTACGTCGCCGCTTGTGAGGTTTGTGCTAGGTCCAAGACTCCCAGGTCCCGACCAGCGGGCTTACTACGTTCTTTGCCCATTCCCCAGAGACCTTGGACCCATATCTCCATGGATTTTATCACCGATTTGCCTCCATCTCAAGGCAAGTCGGTGGTGTGGGTTGTAGTAGACCGCTTCAGTAAGATGTGCCACTTTGTGCCCCTCAAGAAACTACCTAATGCCAAGGCGTTAGCTACCTTGTTCGTCAAACACATCCTGCGTCTCCATGGGGTCCCTGTCAATATTGTTTCGGACAGAGGGGTACAATTTGTTTCATTGTTTTGGAGAGCCTTCTGTAAAAAGTTGGAGATTGATCTGTCCTTCTCCTCTGCCTTCCATCCTGAAACTAATGGCCAAACGGAGAGGACTAATCAGTCTCTAGTACAATATTTAAGGTGTTTTATCTCTGACTGTCAATATGATTGGGTCTCATTCATTCCCCTCGCCGAATTTTCCCTTAATAACCGGGTCAGTAATTCGTCAAGGGTCTCCCCCTTTTTCTGTAATTTTGGGTTTAATCCACGGTTCTCTCTTCGCTTCACCTGGTAGTTCCAACAAGCCCGAGGTAGAGGTCATTCATCGGGAACTGTGCACAGTCTGGGCCCACGTTCAGAAGAACCTAGAGGCGTCCCAGAGCGTACAAAAAACTCAGGCTGATAGAAGACGTTCTGCTAACCCCTTGTTTATGGTCGGGATCTGGTGTGGTTATCGTCTAGGAACTTGCGCCTTAAGGTCCCGTCCAAGAAGTTTGCTCCCCAGTTTATTGGGCCGTATAAGGTCATTGAAGTCCTCAATCCTGTCTCCTTCCGACTGGAGTTGCCCCCATCGTTTCGAATACACGACGTGTTTCATGCCTCCCTCCTTAAACACTGCTCCCCGTCCTTGGCTCCCTCGAGGAAACCTCCTGTTCCCGTTCTCACCCCTGAGGGGGTGGAATTCGAGGTGGCCAAGATTGTGGACAGCAAGAAGGTCCAAGGCTCCCTCCAGTACCTGGTCCATTGGAGAGGATACGGGCCTGAGGAGAGGACTTGGGTACCCGCTCGGGATGTTCACGCTGGGGTATTGGTCAGGAGGTTCCACCTTCGTTTCCCCAATAAACCAGGTCCTCTTAGAAAGGGTCCGGTGGCCCCTCATAAAAGGGGGGGTACTGTAAAGGATCTGTCAGGCACAACTTCTGTGTATACGCCCATAGGTAATCAGTCTGCACCTGAGTCTATGTCTCTGAAACTGACTCCATCTTCCACCACTCAGGATGGCAGGCTTAGGAGTGGGAGAGCCTATCGCAGCCTGGCCAGACGGAGCTAGCTCCCGCCCTCTGTCTATTTATACCTGCCTTTCCTGTTCCTCCTTTGCTTGTGATTCTTCTCGTGTGGTTTCCTGGCCCAGCTACAGCTTCTACTATTTGATCCTGCTCCATACTGACCCTGGCTTACTGACTACTCTCCTGCTCTGCGTTTGGTACCTCGTTCTCTCCTGGTTTGACTCGGCTCGTTCACCACTCTTGTTGCTCACGGTGTTGCCGTGGGCAACTGCCCCTTTTCCCTTAGCTTTGTGTACCCTTGTCTGTTTGTCTCGTGCACTTACTGAGCGTAGGGACCGCCGCCCAGTTGTACCCCGTCGCCTAGGGCGGGTCGTTGCAAGTAGGCAGGGACAGAGTGGCGGGTAGATTAGGGCTCACTTGTCCGTTTCCCTACTTCCATCATTACAGGTGACTCCTCATTTTGCACTTTATATTTTGAAAATATTAGGTCATTTGGTGAATTCTTATTAATCTGAGACTTATTTTCTGTTGTATATATAGATAAGAGCAGTTTATTGTGGAAAAAGCACTGTAAGTACTATAGGGAAAATTTCATTGGAAGCCAGTTACCCCATCAGTGTTGTTTGTAGATAGGAGTTAGGCCTCATTTTCTTTTACCAAACTGTTGTATTGGAAAGTTTAGTTGACTCTGTTTTTCAATACAGTTCAGGCAAAGACCTATCCCAGCCAAATATACTAGTATGTTAAAAGGACACTCTTTTAGCATACGTCTAGATAATAAAACTCTAGGGCCATGTTATATGTATGCGTTGGGACATACACGCTAAATGTGGACCCCAAACAAGGTATGACCAGAGCCTGAAATAAGATGTCAGTATATACACTGTATGTGTATGAACACGCACCCTCTAGTAATAATAAAATTACTGGTCACGTAAGTGTAATTTAACACCGCATTTAGTGTTTTCATTTAGTGGGACCATTTAACATGGTCCTGCAGAATGTAGGGCCAGATGTATACACCTGTAGGCACATCCGCATATATGTATATGACAGGAGATTTTCATAGCGTATACACCCACAGTGCACTACAGATATGGTGTAAATTTAACCTTATTCGTGTATTATCAGTAAGTTTCAGATTATTGTGAATGAATTGTGTCCCAAAATTAAAACTACAAACATAACCATAATATTACTATAATATGTATTCTTATAAGGATAAAGAAAATTACAAAAAAAAGGCAGAACAATTTAAAAAATAAAAATATATATATATATATATATATATATATATGTGTATGTATATATATATATATATATATATATATATATATATATTGTGGGGGTTTAGCATCAGAAGAGGTTGGTACAGCGGTTTCTTAGTAGCCAGAGACAGGGACAACGTGCATTAAAGTTCATAACAGGGCTTTGCCTGTGTTTTATTCTTGTCAAAGAAACAGCCTCTTGTACAACAAGGCAAAATACAAAATAAATCCTGCTCGTCTGAGCACTAACTAAACAAGATATTATCTAACTATACCAAGTGCCTTCCTACCAGGCACTGGACACAAAGTAACACAGGTCTTTACTCACATAGAATACAGGCTACTCCAGACTTAGTAGTCTCCAGTCTGAGTCAGGGGTGAGACTGACACACACTGTGTCTGCACCTTTTTATATACAGGCTGCAGGTGCAGCTAATTGAGCAGCAGCCTTGTCCTACAAACAAAGATGGACTAGGGATTGGGGAACCCGCCCTGCTCTTCCCCAATCCAACTCCAGGCCCTTTTTCCGGCTTTTCCTTAAGCCGAGATTGGAAAGCTAGAGCTTTCTATTGCAAAAACTACTCATTCCCTGGAGCCTAGGATACATATGACAGGATTCTAGGGGAAATGTACCTTCCCTCAATGACATTACCTGTCACTGTCTCACAATATATATATAGATATATCTATATATATATATATATATACATGTATACATACACTATATGGCCAAAATAACGTGAACAACTGACTATCACACCTGTATGGGCTTCTTGGACATTTCATTCCAAAACTATGGGCATTAATATGGATTTGGGCGTCCTTTTGTGTCCTGCACTCTTCTGGGAAGGCTGTCCAAAAGATTTTGGAGTGTGTCTGGAAATTTGTGCTAAAATAGTATTTTGTAAGATCATGCATTGATGTTGGACAAGAAGGTCTGGCTTGCAATCGGCTTTTCCACTTCTTGTGCGGATGTCACTTCCAGGAGCAGTTTGGAATTCTCTAGTGAGTGATCTAACAGAGTATAGGCCATTTTTATGCTCCCGCGCTTAAGGACTCCGTAGCACTGCTTAAGGAGTTTGCGTGGTCTACTGCTTGGTGGCTAAGCTGTTGTTACTCCTAGACGCTTCTACTTCACAATAATTACATTTACAGTTGACCGGGGCAGATCTAACAGATCAGAAATTTCACGAACTGATTTGTGAAAAAGGGGGCTTCCTATGGCAGTGTCAATTCTAAAGCCACTGAGCTCTTCAGTATGACTTATACTACTACCAATGCTAGTATATATATATATATATATATATATATATATTTATTTTTTATATATATATATATATATATATATTTATTTTTTAAATATATATATATATATATATATATATATATATATATATATATATATATATATATGCTAGTATATGTGTCTATATATATATATATATATATATATAGAAATGTTTTATTTTTTATTTTTGTATTGCAGAAGTTATTCTTTGTTAATGCATTCTCTTGAACTGTTCTGATGGACCGCAGAAGCATACTTCTCAGAGCGCATTTGATGAAATAATACACACACACACACACACACACACACACACACATATATATATATATATATATATATATATATATATATATACTAGCTACTGCAGAAAATAAGAAAAACATTGTTGATGTCACAAATTATTGATGATGGAAAAAAAAATAATGGCTTTATAGAATGAATAAGGTTCTCTTAGCAGAGCTCCTTCAGACAGCAGACAATTGCAAGTGCTTCCAATAGGACACAAACTCCAGGAGGGAACTAAATAACAATCATATGTTCCTTCTTATTTTTATAACAAAGAAAGGTTAGAAAAAGCTTACACAACCTAAGATATGTGTCAATCACAATAAATGCCACCAAAATGGTCTCGTCCTGAATTCAGAATACAGGAACTACCTTTAGCATTATTGGCCATGTCATAACCAGACAATTTTCCTGTCATGCTTCACTCTTTGTTGATGTCAGTAGATAAAAAAAACATCAAGACATTGGAATTATGTAGAAGAATAGGGCCTTATAATTATTGCTCAGAATAGAAAAACTAATGTATTTTAATAATAGGGAGCAAAAATTATATAAATTATACTTTATGCATTCCAGTTATCTTCTCCATGTCCATATGTAGGTTGATATATTTTTATATTTTTATTTCTGTTCCATGGCCTCCAAAAAGAGAACTAGCTTAAGGGAAATTTTCAGCTGTCATTTTGAAATCCCTCTAGCAAGTAGGTGCTGTTCCCTCTGCCGCTTGTCTCCATTCTATTCCATCATGTTTCTACTACACTTTGATGACGAGAATAGTGCTATGCTATTTTTTCTTTTAAAAAAACACCTGACGGACCCATTATAAGTCAATGTGATCCATTAGAATTCTTTAGATTGCTTTGAAAACGTATTAGTCAAAGTGATGATGGCTCTTTTTTTTATAACGGAACAGAGTCTAAGACGTTAGTGTACAAATGGAACACAGGGTATTGACTGAAATAACACAATCTATATTCTTCTAGCTGGAAAGAATTTCTTCAAGTGTATTTTCAAAGATCTAAATAAAAAAATACATTCTGGCTATATACCATAGAAACTCCAATAAAATGTGTCGTTTTTTATTTAAAAAAACAAAACCCTTTGTTTTAACTCTTTTTTTTAAATTCTAATACACATTACATTTGCTGTACCCTCCATTGACTTTTATGAAAGGTCATTACTGAAGTATTTTGCCAAGTATACCTAGCTGCCAGGTAGTTTACTGGAGATCTATCCATGTATATTTTTCAGTGAACTCTCAGAGGATTTACATGCATTATGTATTTGCCTTGTATATATTAAACGGTTTATGCACGAGTTAACCTCATATATTTACATCAGTGATCTGCCTTGACATTTAATGCACACCCCTCTCAACTTCAAATCTTGACAGTAAACAATTCCATGTTCCTGACACTATGGACAATACTTCACTATCCATTTCCCTATAGGCGCACTGCATCGAGATTACCTTTGACTTATCAATATATATATAGCGCCATCAGCTACCGCACCACTTTGCATAGCACAATAATGTGGTAGCACATTGCAACAATAACAAAATACAGTGTGGTACAGACAAAGGAAACAATGTTTACAAGATACATTAGATAGTAACTCTGCTCATACAAGCTTACAGTCCATAAGGAACAGGGAATTGATACAAGAGTTCCGAGTAAGGGGTAAGCGGCGCTAGAGAGGTCCGGTGTAGACTGGCGGAATACCAGTTGTGAGACTCTTTAGACCAGGTTATATGCTTGTCAGATGAAGTATGTTTACAGAGAATTTTTGAAGATTTGTAGGGTTGGAGAACATCAGATGGAGAGAGGGAGGAAGTTCCAGATGAGAGTGGAGGCACAAGAGAAGTCTTGTCTGTGAGAGTGATAGGAGGGGATTAAAGTGGTAGAGAATGAGCTGTCATTGGTAGAGCGGAGGTTGTGTGTAGGGTGGTATCTGTGATTTCTCATATCAACACTCTTATCACAATGTGCTGTCAAAATTGTGTATTGCTTAGTGTACTGCAATCAGAAACCTACCTCCCAGCCATTAACAAATTAGTTTTACATCTTTTCTCAAACCTTTTCTTCTCCTTATGCAAGGCGGAGCAGGGAGGGTAGACAAAAGGGAAAATATGGAAGTGAAATATAGAGAACTTTAAGTTTTTTACCCTGTGGATTGCTATTTGGAACAGAATAGGAGCAAGGAAGCACCACATGGAGCAGGAGACAGGAGACAGCACATTGGTGTTAGAGATCTTGTACACAGACACTCATTTACCACTGTTACCCTCTTTTATAAGTACTTTTCTGACTTTGTTTTAGTGCGATTCTATGACAGAATGGTGCTAAAGGAGCATCCAGTGGGCACTGAACAGAAGGGCACTAAAAGGGCTATGAATTGCCACTAATTCTGCACCCATTTATTGCCACTTTAGTGTCCTTCTGTTCAGTGCTCATGGGGGGGCAAGTTTTGTGAATATTCCAGGGCAGAGGCGGACACAGAATTCAGAGGGCCCCTGTGCAAAGAATGTGCCTGGGCCCCCAATAAACTAACCACACTCATATAAAACTATACAAATCTAAATTGCACATTTTATTACTAGTTTAAAACACAAGTAACAAACATAAATAATGCAAATAATTTCCATATTTAATAACGGAGTATAATACAAAGCACTCATGTAACTAACTTATAATGACTTTATCTTGCTCATCGCACTGTCACTTATCCAGCAGGACTAACTTGCGATACTTCACCTATAGGAATTCAATAGTGCTGAACCGAGGAAGTGAACAAATAATTGCAATTCTAATAACCAATACTAGTATATGTAAACTTACTTCATACAGCAAAATACTATAACCAAAGTAGTAAACCAATAATAAAATAAGTGTATTTGTGGTGGTGCCCCCACCTCACAGCACACCCCCTCTCGCAGCCCCTGCCCCTCTTGTGGACCACCCTCCCCATCCTGGCAGGCTGTCGGGGAGGGAGAACAGTAGTAATAAAACACACTTTTTTTTTTCCTCCAATAAATATATTTATATCTATCTATCTATCTATCTATCTATCTATCTATCTATCTATCTATCTATCTATCTATCTATCTATCTATCTATCTAGGCATCCAAAAGATAGGCAGCACTCCACATCTCCAAAAAATATTTTATTCACCCATATGGCAAAGTGCAAGTGTAACATCTCTGCCCCAGCATGGGCCTTTCCCAAGCATGCTGGCACTGAAACGTCGCACTTGCACTTTGCCATATGGGTGAATAAAATATTTTTGGGAGATTTGAGATGTGGAGTGCTGCATGTCTTTTGGATGCCTAAATTGAGGAAATGATAGTCTCAGTCTTGAGGCTTGCACCCACAAACTTTTTTAAAAGGATTTTCTTTTTTCGTGCTGCTCTTCTTTGTATTTTTTTTATCTACCTATCTATCTATCTATCTATCTATCTATCTATCTATCTATCTATCTATCTATCTATCTATCTATCTATCTATCTATCTATCTATCTATCTATCTATCTATCTGTCTGTCTGTCTGTCTGTCTGTCTACCTGTCTGTCTGTCTGTCTGTCTGTCTGTCTATCTAACTATCTGCCATTCACTTCTATGGGAGTTACGGATACAGCGTAGCTCAGCAGGCTTTTCTGTTTTCATAACTCCTGACCATCTAATCTGGAAGTGGCCGGGAAGCAGCAGGAGCCGAGAAAGGGAGAACGGGGTCTAGGGGGCCCCGTTCTAGAGATAGACACAGGTCTCAGAGGTGGGACCCGTATCTATCGGACATTAAATGTCAAGAAGTTTAAACCCCTTTAACTGTCCACTTCACTCAAAACATTTTCTACAGACAGGGCAGCAACCACTACCTCCTAGTTCTTTTTATTTACAGTCAGTCCCCTTTGCAGCGCTCAGCAAACACCACACAGTAAACGCACCGGCAGGCTCAGGGGAGGAGCAAGAAGAACCCTAACACTGATTGGCTGAGAGGCTCAGCCAACCAGTATTAGGCTTAATTTCAGAAGCGCCGCTATCACAGATAACTGGTCCGAAGATAGCAATGCTGCTTGCTAGGTACCGCGTGATCTATCTGGTGGTCTTGGTCACCTAGTGAGCGTCACTATCAGATCTTGCACTGCATCTGACAGTGACGTTGGTTACTAGGTGACGAGGACCACCAGACAAAGCAAAACTCACCAGGCCCCTCCACTCCTAATATGTTTTCTAAGTAATAGATTGGCGCGGTCGCGCGGCAGACGGAGGGGGCCCCATACCAGCCTGTGTACTTTCGGAAACTCATGGATCAGGCCCCGTTCCTTAACATTTGTTATTGATTGCATCAGGGAGGGAAGGGGGTCCCCTCTGTCTGCCGCACGGCCGTGCCGATCTATACGCACAAAGTTTAGGGCAGCTGAGTGTGCCACCACCCCCTTTGGGCCCCTGTGCAGCCGAAACGGCTGCACCGACTATGTGGTCCACAGCCTATGGCACACTTAATTCACCACTGCAATTATGACACTGGCATGTTTTCTTTCTTACGCTGTTTGTCGCTAATCTACAATAATGTTATATGTTATGGTATGGGCTGTTATAGTTAGGCTAAGTTCACACGTAACAGATTTGCTCTGGTCCTCCACCAGTCTCTGTACACTCCACCCCAAAGCGATAATGAGTCATTATATGTGACGAATGCAGCCTGTAATTGGCACGAAACATTATCGCTGGGGGCCAGGTGTACAGAGACCAGCGGGTACCAGGGAAACACTGCCACAAGCTCGCCAGGGAAGGTGAGTATAGTCTTTTATTTTAAACTTATTTTAAACTGTCTGGACTTCACAGTTAACCTGCAGCAAAATCTGCAACAATAGGATTTACTTGCGGATTCTTCTTCCCTAATAAATTAAATGGTGCAAATCTGCAACAAGTCAATGCACTTTACAAGGCAGAAATTGACATGATGCGGATTTAAATATCCGCACAACAGGTTAAGTTGGGCACGGAAAATTTCTGCAGCATGTGGATGAGATTGGTTAAAATCTAATCCACTTTGCTGCTACTGCATTCCGCTGTTTATTTTCCTACCCTAAATCCGGACAGAAATTCTGCAGTAAATCCAATATGTATTTTGTTGTTTTTTAAATTATCATTACATGTTACTGGCAAACCTGTCAGAAAAGTGGTCCCCTCTTTTATCTGCACAATCAGTATTCACCATAATGGTCAAGAGTTAAATCGCTATTTCTGATCTCCACCGTTAGACATAAAGTACGGCTGCGTGTGACAGTCAAACTTCTTGTTAAGTTCCACGGGCATTATCGCTGTGCCCACGGAAACATGATCTCCCAAATGTGCATGCAGTTAAGCGGAACAAAGTACATTTACATCCAGATGATTTAAGAGGAAAAAGTATTGCTTAAATTTTCCAAACTTCCTGTAGTATGTAAAGAAAATTATGTAAATTTCCTAATATATGCGTATTATCAAAATCACTTTACAGCTGCATCATAGGCAGAATACAAGCTGGCAAAAATAATGAAGAACTTGCAGAGCAACTGTGGGGAATTTGAATGGAGCAATATTAAGGACAGATTAGAGAATTGCTGTTTATGCAGCTCCCTAATATGTTAGTTTAGGTCGACAAAAGGGGAACCCACAGTTAAAATATTTATGATATGCATATGAGAAAAATTAGGAAATTCAGTAATAAAAACGATAATTAAAGGGGTTTTCTGGGAATTGAACGTCTATTTTTAATTTGTACAGAAATTTGCAACTATATGAAAATTAAGGCACTTACCAATATAGATTGACTAGGGATTACCCCCTGGTCCCCTTCTAGTAAAATCCTGTGGCTGTGGGTCACATGTTGTCCAAAGGGACATTATGTGCTGTGGTCACGAGACCATGACACGTGACCACATTGACTCATAGTTCCAGTGCTATACATATATTTATACTGTATATACACACATGGTTTTACTGTGATTGTGGTTTTCTTAAACTGTGATTGTGGCAAAAAATGCATATATTCGCACATGATTTTGGCATACTTCCCCATGTTAATCAACCCCTAAGTCGCTTTGTTATGGATGTATACTCAGGTATACTCGTCAGTTGACTGCCTGGTCCAAATTCAGTAGGTTCAGCTTTAGCGTGCGCACGGAAGAAAATACACTGACACCAAGGGTAGGGTCAAAGTAGATCTAATTTATTATGCATTACACTCAAGCTTATATGCTGTCACAAAAAGGGGCTTTCCTTCTGACTTTAGGCTGTGCGTGGTACTCATACATTGGTTCTCTCTTTCTCTCTATGTATATATATATGGTTAGGGTGTATTCCCGGATGCAGGGGCCGTTGTAAAAGAGGAAGTGGAGTCACAAACATACTTTTAATCCACAACAGTTCCCCCTTTGACTCCATTTCAATGCTATCCCTATGATCCAGCCCTAGTACCCTTCGTTCCATGTTTCACCAGTTAGGAGACAAGCCTATGCCTAGCGCATAGGTCCCTCTTAGTGGTCTTTGATAGAAGAGCTGGATACTCAGTAACCGTATGGAGGGGGTCTGCTTGTGGTAATCCGTTGCTGTCGGTTGTATAAGTTCCTGACCATAGGACGCAGGCGGTTTTAGTGCATCCTCCTCTTCGATTTCGGAAAATTCAGCATACATGGTTGGGGAGACATCTTCGACCACCTTGGTTATGAGTTTCCTTGCACAAGGGATGACACAACACACACAATGAGTGAGAGTACAAGTATTATACATACAAAAGCTATGACAGCTTGCACTAAGGCTGCCTTCCACCCTCCTATCCAAGCAAAAGCCTGATCCCATGTGTTGGTAATCCCTGAATTCCTTTTTAGTTCTACTGATAGATCCTCCAGTCCTTGGAGTGCCTTACTTATACTACCATCAGGGGCCCTTGGTCAAAGTCATTCGAGCAAGCAGATTTTTCCCATTTTTATCCTTTCTGTCTTGTGCCTGTTGTGGTTTGTATCCCCATTCTGTTCCAGTATTCCACCCCACATAAGCCTACTTCTCAAAATTTGATCCCTCTCCGTTTCCTGGGTGGTTATACAGATGTACTGGGTCCCCTGGTGCATGGTTGATTGCCACTGTGGGCTAGGGCATGGGACTATAATGCAATAGACACTTATAGGGCTTGAAGTGTTATACCAAAAGGTGATTACCCCTTGGTCCTTAGTAATAGCTCCCCATAACCCTCCTGTCCCTTAGTTCCACATATCATCCCCAGAAAGCATAAAAAGGATATGATCATCATGGTTCTATTCCGGGGTCGAGGTCTTTTTGCAGTGAGATGCGTGGACCCAATTATCTCTTCCTTCAAGTTTCACCGATGTGGGGGTTGTGAGAAGGACTTGGAAGGGGCCGTCAAACCGGGGTTCAAGCGAACTTTTCCGATTGAACTTCTTTAGCAGGATCCAATCCCCTGGTTGTATCGGGTTCTCTCCTGTCAGAGAGTCAGGATCTGGAATGGAAGAAAAGACTTTGCCATGTATGTTAGTCAACCGTTTGGTTAGTTCAATTACATATCTGGACAACGTATCATATTGCATATTCAGCTGCTGGGGGAAATATAGTCCCAATCGGGGTACACTGCCAAAGAGTATTTGGTAGGGGCTTAACTTTTGAGGGCCCTTTGGTGTGTGTCTTACACTAAAGAGGGCTAGGGCTAAACTTTCTGGCCAAGGTTTCCCTGCTCCTTCAGCTGCTTTCAGCATTTTCTGTTTGAGCGTACCGTTAAGCCTTTCCACCTTTCCACTGCTCTGTGGATGATAGGGAGTATGAAAAGCTAATTCAGAGCCAAGGGCCTTCCATAGTTCCCTCGTAAGGTTGGCTGTGAAGGCTGGGCCTTGGTCACTCTCGATTGTCTCAGGCACACCATATCTGCACACTATTTCACTCAACAGCTTTTTAGCAGTGGTTGTGGCTGACTGGTTTTTTACCGGGAACGCCTCTGGCCAACCCGAGAAGATGTCTATCACTACTAGGACATATTCATACAAGCCGGATCTTGGCATTTGTATGTGGTCTATTTGGATTCGCTGGAATGGGTACAGTGGCTTTGGAGTGCATTTCGCTGGAGGTTTCACCATTTTCCCAGGGTTGCACTTCCCACAGGTGATACATCCCTTTGTATATTGATTCGTCATGATAGAGAATCCTGGGGCAAACCAATACATTTGTACCAGGTTATTCATAGGGATTTTCGACAGGTGTGTTGGACCGTGCGCCCACTGGGCCATCATGGGGTATAATGCCCTTGGAAGACACGGTTTGTCATGCTTTGTATACAACCCGTTGTCCACTGTTGCCCCCTTTGTGATCCACTCCTCCTGTTCTGCTTTTGGAGCTTGCTTTTGCAGAGTGAGGATGAGCTTATTCATGGCTGCCTGGCTATGTAGTGGCGCTTTCTCCTGGTCATCTGGTTCGGAGAGACAGATGAGATCAGCGTAGCTGCTTCCCGAGATTTTTGTTCCTGAGGTTGCTGCACGTTTAGCGGCCATATCAGCCAGGTTATTCCCCCTTGCCTCCATTGTATCTGCTCTGGTATGTGCTTTGACCTTGACAATAGCCAGTTCCAGGGGCAAGAGAAGGGAGTCCATGAGCTGATGGATGGCTTGGTGATGCTTGATTGGATGTCCATTTGATGTGAGAAAGTCCCGTGCTTTCCAGATGGGTCCGAAATCGTGCGCAACACCATAAGCGTACCTAGAATCGGTGTAAATGGTAGCAGTTTTCCCAGATGCTATATTGCAGGCTGCAATTAGAGCTTGGAGCTCGGCTTCTTGAGCAGACATGTGTGGTGGAAGCTGAACTTCGAGGAGTACCTCAAGGGCAGTAGTAACTGCCATGCCAGTATGGAAGCGTCCACTTTCATCCGCAAATCGTGAGCCATCAACGAAAAGGGTCAAGTCGGGAGCTGCTAGAGGTTCATCGGTGACGGTTTCCAACCCGGCGGCTTCTTGGCTGAGTACCGCTAGACAATCATGTGTAGGTTGGAGGAGAGATTGTTCTTCTTCTTCTTCAGAGATAGGTGAATCAGTAGGAAATGGGAGGAGAGTAGCTGGGTTGAGTACCATACATCTGGAGAGAGTCACGTTATCTGGGATGAGCAGAGAGCATTGGAGGCGAAGGTGACGTGCAGCAGACAAATGCTTTGGCTGAGTTTGTGTAAGTATTGCTGAAATATCATGTGGAGCAAGGATAGTCAGATCATGCGCCAGTACTATGTCCGAGGTTTTGTCTAGTAAGGCATGCACTGCAAATACGGCCCGTAGGCATGAAGGTGCTCCTCTGGCAACTGGGTTGAGGCGAGCTGAATAGTAGCCTATGGGTCTTTGTTTGCCACCATGTATTTGGGTGAGTACTCCAGTGGCATGACCAGTCTTTTCCATGACATAAAGGCGGAATGGCTTGGCATAGTTCGGGAGTCCCAATGCTGGGGAAGAGACCACTAATGACTTGAGTTCATAGAAAGCAGTCACTGCTTCTGGGGGTAATGAGAACGGGTCATTCTTCAGAGAGTCATACAGGGGTTGCATGAGGACAGAAGCATGTAATATCCAGGACCTGCAATAGGAGACAACTCCTAGGAAGGCCTGCAATTGGGAGTGTGACGTGGGGATAGCAAGGTCACTGATGGCATTTTTCCTGTCCTCCGTCAGGTGTCTGGATTGATGTGAAATACAATGGCCTAGGAAGATAACTTTCTGCAGGCAGAACTGGAGTTTCTTCTTAGAGGCTCTGCACCCAGCAGTGTGCAGGAAGGTTAACAGGTTGATTGAGGAGTCTCGACAGGTAGGTAGGTCGGGGGCACACAGTAGAAGGTCATCCACATATTGCAGGAGGCACACCTGAAAGTTGGCTTGCTTCCATGGCTCCAGAACTGAGGTCATAGCTTTGGAGAACATTGACGGGCTGTTTTGGGCTCCTTGCGGCATCACGGTCCAAGTGTATTGGGAGCCATTGTGTGTGAACGCAAACAGGTATTGGCAGTCCTTGTGGAGTGGGACACTGAAGAAGGCATTTGCTAGGTCAATGACAGTGAAATAGCAGGCTGTGGGTGGTACCTGTGCAAGGAGGGTATGTGGGTTTGGTACTATTGGGGTCTCGAGTACCGTTGCTTCATTTACTGCACGTAAGTCCTGTACCATGCGGTACTGTGGAGGTTGTCCCTTCTCCACCTTTTTCTTTACTGGAAAAAGGGGGGTGTTACATGAAGAGGTAGTGGGGATCAGGGCTCCTGCCGTGAGATACACTTTTAATTGGGTAGTAATAGCATCAGACTGTGCGATGGACAGAGGGTATTGAGGTTTTCTTGGTAAAGCAGCATGTGGTTTGAGTTGCACCGTGACAGGGGATACATGAAGGCGGCCAATGTCCTGTGGTCCGGTAGACCACAAGGCATTAGGAACGGCTGATAGATCTGTGTGATCCATGCTTGAAGCAGGGGTGTCGGGGAGTGAGAGCAGGCCATAAATCTGGACAGTTTCTTCCTCTAGTAGGGGAGAGGAAAGGGAGACTGTCCCATCCTCATGGTAAGTGATTGTAGCTTCAATTTTTGACAGGAGATCTGAGCCTAAAAGATTCACCGGGCATGTGGGGGAAGCTACTAGCTGAGCTAACATGGGCCTGGATGGTTGAAGGGAGAGTTGCAGTGGTTTAGTGAGGTGGGATCTGCGTGATTGTCCGTCCACTCCAACGCATGCTACCGTGTTTTTGGAGATAGAATTAGGAAAAGAGAGGTCGGACTGTCGGATAACACTTCTGGCAGCGCCGGTGTCCACTAGGAACTTCATAGGTGTTCCCTCAATGTCGATGTGTATACATGGGGTGGGGCCTGCCGGGGTAAGGTGTGGCAGGACCAGTGGAACCGGTTTGCCAGCAGCCTATGGTTGCGGGGCAGGTGGGTACCTGTCCCCTTGCGGGTCACGTGGTGGCCAATCTTGTTGGCGGTCACGTGGTGACCAAGTATTGTATGGCTGATTGCGGGGAGGTTGTGTTCTCATTGGGGGTCGGCCTGAGCGGCATTCCCGCTTGAGGTGACCCAATTTCCCACATCCATAGCACGTAGGACGCGGCCTGGACTGGGGAAAGTTGGGTGGGGCATTCCAGTCACCTGGCTGATAGGGTAACAGGGTGGTTTTGGGAGGTTTTGTGGCCAGGTTCTGCTCGATACCCCTTGCTACCTGGAACAAAGTTTCCCCTGCCATGCCTCGGTACTCGGGCCTAGTGCTTATGAGGCTTTTCCTTATGGGTTCCCTAAGCCCCTGGACAAAGGCATGCCCCCATAACTGGGCGTGAGTTTTGACTAGACGTGTGTCAAACCCTAAATCAGTGCAGAGCTGGTTAAGGCGGTAGTAAAACTTCTCAACTGACTCTGCCTTATCCTGCGTAACATCCTGTAGGGCAGTGGCTTGGTCAGCAAGCCGATCTGTGGCCCATTCCTTTAATTTTTCAAGGAAGCGGGGCCCTGAGGCATAGTTATCAATGTCATCAAGATGACGGGGTGTAACATGTGGCTCTATGACTGGCCAGAAAGAGTATCCTGCCTTTATCTGAGTTAGACCGCACAGGTCCTTCCATGTGGCCGCATGTGTCTTTTGTATCTGGCACAAGCGTCTATAGAAAGGCATGGGTTGTTTTTCTGGATCAGGCAGACCATTTAATAGAGCCTGTGTTTCCTGCGGTTTCCAGGGGACGTATCTGGGACGTTGGTCGGTGCGTCGGCCCCTAAAATTGGAGGAAGTGACATCTGCATCCCTTGCTGAACTCGCAGGGTTGGGGGTGAGCACGGGTGGATTTGACCATGTTGGCGCCAGTTGTGGATTTTGTGTGGCCGCTTCTGCCTCATCCTGTCGCCTGTACCCACTTTGTTCACTATGTACGCTACCCGTCTCCTGTTCGTCATGGTCATGGTCGGAAACACCCAGGGGAAATGTGGCTTCACCCAAATCTACCAAGTCACGTGTGATGGCTGCATAGGGACTGGGAGGCAGCTTGGGTTTTGAGGTGGGTGGTTTGGATGAGGGCGTCTGGCTGGTCCCTCTATTCGGGTGGTACGGGGTATTGTCATGATTGAGTAATGGGTATGTCCCTGATGTGGTGTAAAGTCTAGGGGCCCCACAAAAGTAACAAGTCTCCCGGCAGTCGGGGTTCTGACATTTACATCTCCCACACGTCCAGCCCCGGGGATCCCAGTTGGTCCCGGTGTCGGGGTAGGGTGGAGGTCCGCTCACCAAGGGTGTGGTCGGTGATGCAGACGCCATTTTAGATTCTAAGGGTGCGGTCGGTGATGCAGGCTCCATTTTAGATTCTACTTCTGCTTCTTTGTCTTTCTGATCACATGCTGTATAACGATACTTTCCTTCCTCAGTAAACCTTTCCCTCCATTTTGCTTTATTCACTCCCTTAGCTGTCTTGTACCATGCTTCTGCGTGTTTTTGCAGTCCCTCATCTTGTAAAACTCCCTTCTTGGTGACTAATACCTGTTTCCACTCTGCTTCATCTAAACGGCCTCCACTATGAATTCCAGCCACTTTCATTAACTTCTTCTTTTTTGTCACATACTTTTTCCCTTCCCTTTCTGCCACCATCTGTGCGGCTGTGTATTCTCCTGTCTCGGTGCTATTGCTGGACCCCATTGTGAAATTTATAGGGTCTTTCCTGCCTGAGTCACGCGCTTTTTAGCAGAGTTATTACACCTGACTACCGAATCCTTGAGCGTGTATTGTCTCCCCCCCCCCCCTCAATGTGTTCCCATATATACCCTATGAGTGTTTCTGGGGTGGGATGTATGTGTATATTTAGCTGGAAAACTTAACTCTCAGTCTGACAATTTATTGCTTTATAACCAGTGTTTTCTGCGTGGAAATCCTTGTCCTCTATATCCACTAAACACCACCCCTCATTAGATATGGCCAAGGTAACCCCGTACAGACAATTAGGACAGGTCATTTATAGGAATGCCATGAGTGGCCTCCCTTTTGTGATATTCTGGAGTATAACCCAACAAAGGAAAATAACAAAAAGAAGTATGCTAAGACAAATCCCTCAATACATCCGGGGGCCAATCCATTTGAAATTAGACAGGCAATAACAGTAATATTCATTTGGGCAATATTTTGGAAAAAAAGGTAATATTCTGGATTATCGGACTTTTGTCTAAAGCATATTCCGGATTATCGGAATTTTGTCTAAAATGGAATAAAAACTTATTTTCTGATTATAAGTTGGGTTATTGCAATAAGGCTTAGCTAATTAGTAACATTTTGACATTTTGCCGGACTATTGGAAGTTGTCTACTTTATGTGAATATCGACATATATCCTTCAAGGGCATACGCAACAGGGACTCTTACCGTTGTTAGACGTATGATCTATATTTGAATCAAAAGGCATACGCAACAGGGACTCTTACCGTTGTTAGACGTATGATCTCTATTTAAATTTTCAAATTCTATATCCGTGGTTGATAGCTAGTCAACACACCACTTCGGACACAATGGGGACTCAAACCTTCATTAGGTGTCGAAGATCAATACTAGATTATTAGGTCGATATTCATAAAAAAACAGCAAACATGTTCGTGTTCCCCAGAGCAGTCAAGTGGAGTTTGTTAGACCATATATGAGTTCTTGGAGCCAAGGCTTTTAATAGTGGTCTTGCGTCCTTAAGGACAGCGGTCCCACCGAAAACGTTGGGCGGCAATACGGGAAGAGTTTGTCAAGTAAGATAATATAATTTTCTTACCTTATGGAGCTGCAGTCTCCCCCTTCCCGATATTCCGGCCACTCGTTCCGGCTAGTGGGTCCGCTGCTCTGTCCGGATCTTTCGCCTAGGCCCCACGTTACGGGCGCCAGCTGTTATGGATGTATACTCAGGTATACTCGTCAGTTGACTGCCTGGTCCAAATTCAGTAGGTTCAGCTTTAGCGTGCGCACGGAAGAAAATACACTGACACCAAGGGTAGGGTCAAAGTAGATCTCATTTATTATGCATTACACTCAAGCTTATATGCTGTCACAAAAAGGGGCTTTCCTTCTGACTTTAGGCTGTGCGTGGTACTCATACATTGGTTCTCTCTTTCTCTCTATGTATATATATATGGTTAGGGTGTATTCCCGGATGCAGGGGCCGTTGTAAAAGAGGAAGTGGAGTCACAAACATACTTTTAATCCACAACAGCTTTGAACAAATAGTATTATTTTCTTTGGTCATAATAATGTATGGTATATGTAAAACATACTGTACATACCACTTATTATGTAGAAGTAAAACTTCAGTTCTCAAACTGTTTTACTCAAATATAAAAAAAAAGTTTTACAAAATATGTGAAATCATACCTACAAAAAGGATGGTAGTGGTTGTTTGCTTTGGACAGCCCTATTTCAGACAGTGGATTCCCCTGCCACAAGCCTTGCTGCTTATTCATGTGTTTGTGTCTGAGGAATTACAATGTTCTTGGAGGAAAAGTATGAAAGGGGCACCCATTGTAATGAAAGAACATCCATAGGTCCATTATTTTCATGGAGCTACCCCATGGCCCTTCAACCTATTGGTAGGGATGGGGGGTTAATTACACCAACAGTGATGAATCTAAAGGCTCCAGTAAAGTAGAGTAAAAGTAAAATTCTCACATTGGATCATGATGCTGTTAGATATATACAACATTACTTGCCGCACTATTGTGAATGATAAGAATAATAGAAGGTAGAATGTATAGCTACAGAGCATAACTTGAAACTCCTGGGCCCCAATGCAAAATCTGTAACAGGGCGCCCCATGTACCATGCGACATTTAAAATATCAGCATCTTCTGAAAGCAGAGTTGTCTTTGGGCCTCCTCAAGCACCAGGGCCCGGGTCTGACCTGCTACCTCTGCACCCCCTATATCTAGACCCCAGAATAGTTATAAAATTCACAGATGAGTGTACTTTTACAAGTCAGTAAGCTACGATGCTCTGCTGAATTATAATCTCCAGTAACAGTGTGTGGTCATTATACGAGCTCACCAGCTTTCCTAATAAAGTGATATCACGACATGACCTCTTTATAAGGATATCATTTAGAGGGCTTTTTACAAGTGTTAATGTGACACGTGTTATAATAAAACAATTGCATTAGAGGGACAGCACTGACTGTAATTAACATAGCAATTTCTATTTCCATTGTATTAATGCACCTAGAGAAACAAAGCATTTTGACATTTACTTGAGACAGTGTGATTTTTCCACCGGCTATAAGTTTGTTTGGAAAAATAAGTATCCATTCCTGAAAAGTATTTAATTACCATGACAGAGGATCCAAATGGAATGAAAGATTTATGGATCCCTGATTATCGGTCTGGAACAGAAAGTGATCTGTTCCTACAAGTATTATTAGAAGGCACTATATTGCAACACCCCAACCCCCCTTGGCTGCTGACTGTAAAATAAGAAAACTATTACCCAGCTGGGGTAACAATGGGCTCACACTGTGCTTTTCTGCTAAGCCTGCAGCTGCCAGAGGAAGTGGAAACCACACCAGCAGGATTACATTCTTTTCTTACAGCCTGTTTCTATGGCCAAGTAGCCCTCCTACTGACTCAATGCATTTTCTATGCAAAACTGCAGAAGAAGTGACATTTTAAAAGTTTTGACCTTTGTTTTTGGTGTGTGTGTGTTTTACACAAACTGAGACATACAATTTTGAAACCTCCTAACAGAATTAGAAGCCTGCCAGATGCATTATTGTAATAATAAAATGGATTTTAAATTTGGAAATTCTGAAGTATATGAATTCATGTTTAACATTTAAGTGGGAAATGAAAGAGATGTGGCATTTAAACCAACATCCAAAAATGGATTTGGTCCATTGTCATCCCTTATTTATGGATCATTTTTAATATTTTTGCTACATTTTATTGCCCAGCTTGAACGTGCCTACAAACATATGCA
This sequence comes from Rhinoderma darwinii, assembly GCF_050947455.1. NCBI lineage: Eukaryota > Metazoa > Chordata > Amphibia > Anura > Rhinodermatidae > Rhinoderma > Rhinoderma darwinii. The sequence goes on from NC_134688.1 coordinate 176,797,687, forward strand.
TTTTTTTTTCTGAAATACAACAGCTTTTTATGTAGTGATTCAACTTAAATTGTATTATAACACAAATCCAGGAAAGTAATATTGTATATATGTGTAACGTAATAGACAACAAATCCGGTCATTCTACCTCAGCTTCTGGTGGAAAGGGTTTAACAACAATGCTTTGGAGTGGTTCCATTTTTTTTATTATTTTTCTTTACTACTGAAGTCACCAAGCTTACAGGGGTTGTCCGCTTTAGACAATCCTTTTATTAGAAGGGTCCCCTGATGATAAGCTGATTACAGGGTGTCCTGCTGCTGGGACCATCAGCAATCAGATTCAGCTCTAATTTATGGGGCAATCCAGCAGCAAGTGTCATTATCCTGAAGCGCCACCACCAGGAAAAGGTGATCTTGGAGTAAAAGAAGCTCAGCCACAAAGTTGTAGATTATGCAAACTCAAAGAGCAGGGTTTCCGCATCCTGAAGCACATGGCTCGGAAAAAATAGTCTTATTCTCTGTTGCATGACTCACAACAGAGTTCCAAACTACCTCTGGAAGTGACATCAGCACAAGAACTGTGCGTGGGGAGCTTCATGAGATTGATTTCCATAGTCAAGCGGCTGCACACAAGTCTAAGATCACCATATACAGTGCCAAGTGTCAGTTGGAGTGGTGTCCAGTATGCTGCCACTGGACTCTGGAGCAGTGAAAACGTGTTCTTTGGACTGATGAGTCCCGTTTCACTATCTGGAAGTCCAATGGATGAATCTGGGATTGGCGGTTCCCTTGAGAACGCTACCTGAGCTACAAATGCACTGTGCCTACTGTAAAACTTTCTAAAGGCAGGATAATGGTCTGGGACTATTTTTCAGTGTTTGGGTTAGTTCCCTTGTTTCCAGTAGAGGGTAATGTTAATGCTAAAGTATGCAAATACATTTTAGACAAATGTATGCTTCCAACTTGATGGAACAGCTTGGGGAAGGCCCTTTCCTGTTCCAGCATGACTGTGCCCCTGTGCACAAATAGAGTTGCCTTCACAGAGCCCTGACCTCAACCCCATTGAATTTGGGATGGATTAAAAATGCCAATTGCAAACCAAACCTTATCGTCCAACATCAGCGACTGACTAGAGACAAACACCAAAATCTTGTGGAAAGCCTTAACAAAAGTGCTCAACTCCTCAATGACGCCCATGATTTTGGAATGGGATGTCCAACAAGCTCATTCAGTTGTGATGGCCAGGTGTCCACATACTTTTAACTATATAGTGTATAAAGTGTATTATTTTTATATTTTAAGTCAACACGAGCCCATCTAAGAAACCATTTATATAGAATCTGTAACTTTTTCTGACAAATCTGTTTTAGTAAAAGGTATTCCCCATAAAATAACACTATTTGATCATCTTTTTTTTTTAGAATTCAACATTTTGTTATTCCTTGTGTAAATGTATGAATAAATTGATGGTGTGTTACCATTCCTTGTGTCAATGGGTCATGTCACTGATTGGTCATTGATTGTCCAATCAATACTGACAATGTCAAATTATAGGGTACACACCACATTCACATGGTGAATAGTATGCCCGAGTCAATTTATTCATACATCTGCAGGAGGAATAACAGAGGAAGGCATTTGTATCCCCCATATTATATTAAGCGGAATGCAAGTATTTACCAAAACAGAGCTCATAGGTCTTCTTTAGCACTAGTGAATAGCTTGTCCACTTAAGAGGCTCTGTCACCAGATTATAAGTGGCCTATCTCCTACATAGTCTGATCGGCGCTGTAATGTAGATAACAGCAGTGGTTTTTATTTTGAAAAACGATAATTTTTGAGCAAGTTATGAGCTAGTTTAGATTTATGCTAATTAGTTTCTTAATAGACAACTGGGCGTGTTTTTACTTTTTACCAACTGGGCGTTGTACAGAGGAGTGTATGAGGCCTTGTTGTAGCACAGTGCAGATTTTTTTTAAGCGGATTTGCTGCCCATTTCTTTACAAAAAATCTAACCTGCATGGACATACCTTAAAATGCAGGATAGACAAACTTCTGGATTCTCAGACTTGCCAATCTGCTATTTGGGAAACCCAGGTGATAAACCCAATAGGACCTATAACAGTTCACATTAACTTGTGAAATAATTTACATTCAATAGAAATGGCTGAATAAAAAATGTAACCCTTTGACTGCCGAAAACAGCTTTAGGCCTTATGTACATATAAGGATTACAGCTTTGTACAGCCTCCGAGTTGTAGAAAGCCGTAATACAGTGCCCAACAGTACGTCGGTTTCATACAGGGGCATATAGAGTTTTTTCTATTGGATTCCATACAATACGACAGTAAAACATTTGTGGCATTGCTTGTAGGCAGGAATAGCTCTGTGTATAAGGCATCTGATAGAGCATTGTACTGCCCGTATGGCTCCGTAGTATGGAGACATATGAGACTCTGTGTTTTGCAGTTTAGGCTCTCTGTCGTGCGCATGATGTCTAGATATAAAAATGATAGATTTATTTCTACATAGGAGGAAATGGTATTTAAAAATAAAGTGTTTGTAGATAAAAACTTTGCCAATCCAGTGGTTTTTTTCATTTATTGTCCTCTATTTAGCTTTTATTTAGTATCTTTGTTTTTTTTTTCCAACATCTACAATTTCTAAACTTTGATGGAATCAGATATTAATTCTCAAAAAGACAGCTTGCTCCTTAATTTTAGTCAACCCGGAATTATATTAATATAAAATAATATAGAATAAATAGAAGAATAGCAATTACTACTCGAGTATTTAAACATAAAATATTCAAAGCTTGTTCAATTACATTGTACAATAAGATAAGGCATATAATGTGTATTGTATAACTATGTCTACACTCCTACATCCTACGGAGAATACCTGACTTAATAAGAATTCAATATCATTTCCAATTATAATATTACAGGTAATCATCTTATAGAATGATTCTTGGCTTCTATTGTCTCTACAAAGCTGCAAAAAATGTTTTATTTAAAATGAAGTCAACTTTTAAGCAGACATTAAATAATTTGTAATTTTCATTTTCTGAAGAAAAAGCTTGCAAACAAGCTTTCCTGAATTTAAAATATGGGTTTGGTCAAAAAACGAGCTTAAAATGACATCTGCTTATTAAATACTGCTACATTATCTCTGGACAGAGAGTGCCTTGGACATTCCAGACTGGGAACCATGCCACAAGTAAACACATTGGATGCATAAACATTATCTCTTGGCTGCTTAGCATCATGCTAATCTATTTAGATGGCACGGTGCCTGCTCGCAGGTTTATCCTTTCCATTCTCATGGCATACAGTAAATTCTAAACAGCAATTCATTGTGAATGATTGTTTTAGAAACAGTTTGATGATGGTGCCAGCTGTGACGTATGAAAACACATGTCATAAAGGAGAAACCCACATAGTTCTGGAGCTTGTTATCTGTGCCCTATATGGATTTACCTTTTACTTAGTCATTTACCATGTCTATCCTTTCATATTTTGAAATTAATCTAATGCTTCGGTGCCAGATTTTCCTAATTTCCAGGGAAAGTTAGACATTTTGAGTAATTGTACCTTGCAGTGTCCTTTAGCTTTAACAGACCTCAAGTTGTTTCTGTAATATTGCTAACATTCATTATACTATACCTAAAGACAATTAATCTCATCTATATGTAATACATTTTGATCATCTGTAAATGTTTTACTGTACAAAGAAGTACCACAAAGCTTTATAGAGACGTGTCCAACAAATTCAACTCTAGGTTTTCGATCCTTGTCCTACGGTGGTCAATATAAATTTTTTCAGAATAATAAGGATATATTGATGATTAAATTAACAATTTAAGATTGAAACCCCTTAACCCACCCTCTGCCATGCAGAACCATCAAGAGCCACCATTTTACTATTCAATACTTTATTCCAAGTAGCATAATTAATAACTCTCATGGTCACCCTATCATGACTAAGATTTAACTGACAACTTCTGGACTCTCCCTGTTCCCTACTCCCACCACCACTACCTACCCCAAGTGTATGTCCTAGTTGCTCAAGGCCATTGCACTTTTGCATATCTGCTATGCTGACTATATCATGTATAGCCTATTTAAAGATGGTGAATTTCTTTTATCTGTCAGCTTGTGTGCAGGGCTCTACGGCAGTCTCTGTTGCTGTAGTGCTGTGTTTGTGGGGGGGTTGCGGGCCAGAGCCAAGGGGGCTTGGCCTGACATCAGGGGTACTGTTGGACTTCTGGGTTACTCCACCTGCAGGTGCTGTGATGTGGCAGTGGTGGTCGCCGTGCATCACATGGGCTATTGTATTCGTAGGGTGTATTGCACACCTGAATTTATATAACTTATTGAAGTTTTGTTTCCTGAATACATTTTTTTAATGAGTTACAATAAAATAACAATATGCAACAGTAAAGACCAACAGCAATAACTCCATTATACAATAAAAATAAGAACCAGCGAGTCAAACACTATAAGTATTTTCAATACAACAGGGGAAGGGAGGGAGAGAGGGAAGGGAAAGTAGAGAATAATCAAAGAGGTACATTTTCCAAACAGACAGTAATAGTTGTCTCGGTAATTTCTACCGTAATGCAAAGGATTAATACAAATAAAAAGCTATCCGAAAGCAAATTAACTCTGGAAGTATTGAATCCAGAGGCTTCAGTGTAGGTTAAAGGTTTGCAAAATACCCCGTCTAAAGGGAAAAAAGGTGTTCATTTATGCAATGAATTAAAATCAGGTAACGCATAGGCGGCACAGTAGGAGATTTCCAATGATTGGCAATTAAAAGTTTAGCTGACAGCAATACGTGGCATATACATTTTCTAGTATCTGCTGGGAAGTCACCAATATCAAGTGACAAAATTACCAGTGTTGGAATGCTCCGTACAGGAAAGCCTAAAGGCACGGTCTACTTAAGGTATGGTTCCCACGCAATGTAAATGTTCCAGAATTTCCGCAATTAAATTCTGTGTAGAGATTCCACAGCAATAACAGCATATATGAATAAATGTCTCACAGGAGAGAGTAAGCGGTTAGGTACTGACCAACACATATGTATAAAGTACCCCCAAAATGTTTAAATTGAAGAGTAGCAGGACTCTACTACATCATATAACGAATTTGAGAACCAAGAGTCACAAGGCCACACATATTGTATAAAAGATAAATTTTATTGCATATAAATATATAACCATATAACATATATAATGATAAAAACACAACAAGGTTTCTAAAAAAAGGAAAGTATTTGTGAGGATCACATCACAATAGTAATCAACCGCAGGAGTGGTGTAAATACTACACCTTACCAAAGGGACATGATATATATGCTCCACCTATACACAGGGACATATATGTGTTGAACAGAGGTAATATAAAAAGGTCATGAGGTCAGCACATACATTGCAATAGTGCATAATCCATAAAGTCTGCTGACTATCATGTTACAAAATCACACTGTCATATCCCCACATATAGAGAGCGTTAAAATTGAAGTAATCTACAAGGAGGTACTCCCACAAGGAGGACCCCCGGTACCATATATCCCCAGGGGAATATACCGTATATGTACCCAATGGTGAACAAGACTACCCATCTGGAAAAAACCAGAGGGAGCCCCTAGATCAAATCTTACCAATGAATGTAGTGACAGGCCTGCGATCCTCGTGATCCACGTAACAGAAAAAAACACCCCAACGCGTGTTTCGCTGTTCTAGCTTCCTCAGGGGGTATAATCTCAACAATATCCTGTGCATCTTATATATTGTCCCTCATTATCCTAACTTGAAAGTTCCATGTAAACTCGTTCATCATTGGTCCACGGCGCATGCGCGAGATTGTGTCAAAGGTCATGAAACCTCCATCTCCTGTCGTCACACCGCTACTGTGCGTGCGCGTCTCCGGAGAAATGTCTCCATGGAGATAGTGCAAGCGCATAGACGGCGTATAGACAAGAGGAGACCGAGGGACAGACCCGACATCCCTGCAGCATGTGCGACCCCAAAGTGATGTGAGTATATTACACATATGTATATCTCTCTCTCTGTTAATGCTTAAAGCTATTTCACTGTAGGGATACAAACGGTATATGCCCCTTATAGTACATATAAAAGCACCAGTGCCAAAAGTAACCAAATTCAGTTGTATATATCTCAGCGAGACCTGTCACTGTCATAGAAAAATACAGCACAAATATGTGAGGAAGTGACGTGTGAATGAACCAAATACATACAGGTAAAACAAATGATGAGTGAAAAAATATTTTTTTTTTTGGTTTTTTGATAATATTGTAACACTAGACGTGCAGTAGGACCATGATGGTAAAATTTAAAAGTGATAATACTATAAAGTGATAATCATGTTACTCATATTAGTCACATTCAGCCTAAATCGTAACAATATTTGTAGTAGGGCGTGAGATTAAGACAGAATGGCAAAGGGCCAGTGAGAAACTTATTGTTAATTTGATAATTGTATTCAACATAAGTAAAAAAGAATACGAAATAAATCGTGAAGACGTGAACTACGAAAAAGTGTAACCAATTAAAATCATACTATTCAGTATATAAAATACACAGTATATCTCCACAGTGTACCTATTAAGCACAAAAAGCACACTTTACAAGGTCTATAATTGAGAGCATAAAAGGGAGGGGGAGAGATTATTGTAATAATATTCCAGAGATAGCATAATCCAATGACATACAAACTCTCAATTTCAGACATAATTAGTATTTAGATATTTCCATATAGGGACAGAGTGTTTATTTTCTCATCTCCATGTCCAACTATCATTAATCGGATCTTCATTTTCCAGATATTTCCAGTGGCACAGCTGTCCAGAAGAACAACTCACAATAGGAGAATTCAACAAAGTCTAGACCAGGATACAAGAACGTACAGTTAATAGCATATCAAGGTAGGACAAATACACAGTATACATTAAAATCATCTCAAAAAATTATATTTGCAATGGACAAGTCTATCATAATTATTATTATTATAGTTGTTATTATAAAAAGGCAGAGAAGCTCAATTTCTCATTGAGACCTAGAGGGGTCATGGTACCAAGGGTGATGATCCATCTGCACTCCTTTTGTGCCAAAATCTTATTAGCATTACCCCCTCTAACACCGCAATGTACCATGTCTATGCCCCACGCCAAAAAGGTTTTGGGGTCACATCCATGGTGTAATTTGAAATGTCTCGGGATCGTCTTCAGTAATGTCAGATCACTGATATCCTTTGCAGCCAGGATATCCCTTACATGTTCACGAATCCGAACCCTCAGCTGTCTGGATGTTAGACCAATGTACACCTTAGGACATCCACATGTTGCATAATAAATAACATGGGTCGTACTGCATGATATGTAATGCAGAATTTTAAAAAGGCGTTTGCTCTTAACGGAGTTGAAGGAAGTTGTCCGTGCTATGTTGGCACATGCCACACAGTCACCGCAGGGATAACATCCCTGAATAGGGCCTCGTGTAGAAAAAGGGTTGGATTGTAATGGCACGTAATGGCTCTTCACAAGTATATCTCTCAAATTTTTATTTCTTCTCGCCGTCATCTGAGGGTAAGTTGGTAGGGCCTTTGAGAAAGCGGGTTCAGTATGTAGAATCGGCCAGTGTTTCTCCAGAACTGATCTCATTGTTTGCCACTGGTTGTTAAAAGTGGAAATGAATCTAATTTTATTGTCCGTCTGATCTTTCTTTTTTATACCTGTCAGATGTAGCAGGTTCTTACGTTCCGTATTTTTTGCACGACTATATCCCTGTTTGATACATCTTTGGCTATAACCCCTAGCTAGAAATCTCTCTTTAAGGTCCTGTGATTGTTCTTCAAATTTTTCTTCAGAAGAACAGATCCGCTTCATTCTAAGAAATTGACCAACTGGGACAGCTCGAGTGGTGGAGTAGGGATGTGCTGAGGTGGCATGCAGAAGGGAGTTGACCGACGTCTCCTTTCTAAAGACATCAGTCTGTAGTACTCCCTCCGCATCCGCCTCAATAGTCACATCCAAAAAGTCCACTCTGTGTCTATTGGAGGTATATGTCAATTTAATATTGAATGTATTCACATTTAGTGCCTCCATGAACTCAATCAACAGTTGTTCAGTGCCTTGCCAGATGATAAGTATGTCATCTATGTAACGCAGCCAGCACTGCACATGGTCGGCGGCATGGGCGCCGCCACCCTGCAGAACCTGTCTCTCCCAGAATCCGAGGAACAGGTTCACATATGCCGGAGCGCATGCCGCACCCATCGCAGTGCCCTGTTTTTGTACATAGAAAGTGTCCTTGAAAACGAACAAGTTGTGGGTAAGGATATATTCCAGTAATTCAATGATCAAATCTCTCATCTGGCTGTCCCAGTTGCTCATCTCCAAGAAGAAGCGGACCGCCGTCACACCGTCCTGATGTCGAATACTTGTGTATAATGACTCAACATCAGCCGTCACCAGCAGCATATCTGACTCCAATACAATCCCATCAATTCTCGTAAGCATATCAGTTGTATCTTTTATGTGAGAGGGCAGCGTTTCGACCAAAGGTTTTAGATAAAAATCAATAAACCTGCATATCGGGTCACATAGGCCCTCTATCCCCGAAACTATAGGTCTCCCCGGTGGTTAAAGTGGATTTTTATGAACCTTGGGTAACAAATAAAAAGTGGGAATTCTAGGGTATTGGACCATGAGGCCATCAAACACTTTTTTTGCTATTATCCCTTTCTCCAGGGCTCTATCCAATATTTTACCCAGTTCGGAGGAAAAGGTACTCATGGGACTATATGTAAGTTTCTCATATGTCCGTTTGTCCCTCAGCTGACGGAAATCCTCCCTCTCATATAGGCTGGTTGGCCAGATCACAATGTTCCCCCCCCTTGTCCGCTGGTTTGTACACCACATCTTTATGAGATTGTAGTTGTTTCAGTGCTATTCTTTGATTTGCCGTCAAGTTGTCATAGTGTTTGTTAATTGAGATTTGTTGAAAATCCTCCATCACTAGTTTGGTGAAAATCTCAACTTGTGGACAAAGGGACATGGGGGGAAACCTTGTTGACCTAGGGACTATCGAGGTTGGAAACCCACCTTGTTGAGGGGAAATTTGTTCTTGTAATAACTCCTCTAGAGCTGCTAGAGTTTCTCTTTCCAACGCACTATTCAAGCCCATATCTACGTCTCCCCTACTGTGAAGTTTTCTCAAGATCAGCTTCTGTGAAAACAAATGAAGATCCTTTAAAGCTGTGAAGTAATCAAATGAATTACTAGGAGAAAACGTTAGTCCCTTGTTCAGAATATAACATTGTGTGTCAGAGAGGGTATGCTTGGATAAATTGATTACCTCGAGGTTTTTAGATTTTTTTCCCCTTTGGTAAGGGGATGGGGTCTTGCGTTTAGCGGCTTGCCTCTCTCTATTCCTTCTCGGGAAAATGGGGTCTTGCTTGTTTAACGCCAACTCCCCATTCCATCTGTTCCCTGTATGTTCATCCGAGGTCTGAGAGGACATGGACCCTGATCTAGAACGAGAACCAATGCGTGGCCTTCCTTGCCGCGATTTAAATACTCTGCCCTGCTGGAAATCAGCGATGTCCCTCTGAAACTTTTTAGTTTTGATGGAACAGATCTCCTGTTCCCATTTCTGGAAATCGTTATCTAGATCTAAATTGAATTTATCTAGTGCATCATTAGAGAGATCTTTTTTAAGGGACAATTGTATTTCCTCAATTTCCTTTTCGATTCCCACCAGGGTAGTTGTATTTGACTGGATCAGAAGATCCATAAAACCCAGAGAACAAGTTGTAGATAATATTTCCCATTTATCCTTAAAATTATCTTCCTCAATGGGGAAAGAGGGGAAGACCTGAATCCTAAGGCCTCTTGGGATCAGGCCTTTACTTAGGTATCTATCCAAGAAGGCCTTATTCCACCAAATTTTCGTTCTTAATTTGAGCAATTCTTTGAGCCTATTAATAAGTACTCTCGTATCCTTGCCATTGCTATCTAAAAGCATGTTAAAATCCTCTTTGAAAACCTCATTAAGTTGCGAGATCCATGATTGGTCTCGCAATCGAAAATCCATATTAGGCCTGGAGCCAGAAGCTGTGAAAAACACAGAAAATACAATTATGAATAAATGTCTCACAGGAGAGAGTAAGCGGTTAGGTACTGACCAACACATATGTATAAAGTACCCCCAAAATGTTTAAATTGAAGAGTAGCAGGACTCTACTACATCATATAACGAATTTGAGAACCAAGAGTCACAAGGCCACACATATTGTATAAAAGATAAATTTTATTGCATATAAATATATAACCATATAACATATATAATTATAAAAACACAACAAGGTTTCTAAAAAAAGGAAAGTATTTGTGAGGATCACGTCACAATAGTAATCAATCGCAGGAGTGGTGTAAATACTACACCTTACCAAAGGGACATGATATATATGCTCCACCTATACACAGGGACATATATGTGGTGAACAGAGGTAATATAAAAAGGTCATGAGGTCAGCACATACATTGCAATAGTGCATAATCCATAAAGTCTGCTAACTTTCATGTTACAAAATCACACTGTCATATCCCCACATATAGAGAGCGTTAAAATTGAAGTAATCTACAAGGAGGTACTCCCACAAGGAGGACCCCCTGTACCATATATCCCCAGGGGAATATACTGTATATGTACCCAATGGTGAACAAGACTACCCATCTGGAAAAAACCAGAGGGAGCCCCTAGATCAAATCTTACCAATGAATGTAGTGACAGGCCTGCGATCCTCGTGATCCACGTAACAGAAAAAAACACCCCAACGCACGTTTCGCTGTTCTAGCTTCCTCAGGGGGTATAATCTCAACAATATCCTGTGCATCTTATATATTGTCCCTCATTATCCTAACTTGAAAGTTCCGTGTAAACTCGCTCATCATTGGTCCACGGCGCATGCGCGAGATTGTGTCAAAGGTCATGAAACCTCCATCTCCTGTCGTCACACCGCTACTGCGCGTGCGCGTCTCCGGAGAAATGTCTCCATGGAGATAGTGCAAGCGCATAGACGGCGTATAGACAAGAGGAGACCGAGGGACTGACCCGACATCCCTGCAGCATGTGCGACCCCAAAGTGACGTGAGTATATTACACATATGTATATCTCTCTCTCTGTTAATGCTTAAAGCTATTTCACTGTAGGGATACAAACGGTATATGCCCCTTATAGTGCATATAAAAGCACCAGTGTCAAAAGTAACCAAATTCAATTGTATATATCTCAGCGAGACCTATCACTGTCATAGAAAAATACAGCACAAATATGTGAGGAAGTGACGTGTGAATGAACCAAATACATACAGGTTTTTTTATAACAGCAGCAGCAAAGTGAATGAGATTTAGAATATCTCAGACACACATTGCAGGGAAAAAAAATGCAGCAATATGCACAGCAAAAAAATGCACTGTTTGCTGCAGATTTCTGTTAGAGAATTACCTGTTATTTTTAGATTACCCTGCAGATTTATTGTTGCATAATAACATACCCTAAGGCTATGTTCACACGGGGCAGATACGCTGCGTAAAAGCTCACAGCATATCTGCCCTGGGCACCACAGGGAATTCCGGATGAAAAACCGCACCAAATTGTGGTGCCGTTTTTGGCCAAAATGTCTACTGCGGAAAACTGCACATAAAAGAAAAAGGTTCATGCTTACATAGCCATGGTAACGCGTCACTCTGCCATCCTGCAGGCCGGCCTCCTGGAATGAATATTCATCCTATGTGACAGGCTGCAATGGTCACATGGGATTAAACATTATCCCAGGAGACTGGCCTGGATGAAAAAGCACATAATTCTGGGTAAGTATAAGTTTTTTTTGATCTGACTTGCGATTTTTGAGGCGGAGTCGCAACTTTTTAGACCCAAAAATCTCAACATCTGCTATTTGTTACAGATTTAGACTCCCCATTGAATTCAATGGGGAAAACCTGCAACAAGAAAGCAGCGATTACGCAAATACAATTGAAATTCTGCAGATTAAAAACCCACACCTACTGTACTTGCTGCTACTGTATTATGCTGCGGATTTTATGCAACAAAATCTTTGCGCTACATTTTTCATCGTGGAAAATATCATTATAATTTGGGCAATCCGAAAATAAAAGGTTTATCCTACATATGTGACCACATTATCTCCAGCATAGATTAGCTCAGATTTAAAAGAATGTCATGGATCCTCAATAAAAAAGAAAAAAAACAACACTTTGTAACATATATATATTAAATAAATATTTTACAATAAAATTCTTCTTCAGTCCTCTGCAACAGTCCTCCTTGCCCCTTTACGATGAATAAGCTGCAAAGTCAAAGACAAAGAGATCAACTTTTTCTGCTAAAACCAGAAATGGTGGACTATTGCACTGCTTTACAGCTTTGACTGTAAAAAAAAACAGTTGGATACTGAACCTTTTCTCCTCCAGTTGGAGAAGGTGGCCTCTTGTCTTTTGAGATGGCCTAACAATTAACCTTAATGCAGACCGAACCACACCTATGCTTGAATTTTGGTATCCTACCGCACATACACTATAAGCCCTTAAAAAGGTGCATGTTCCACCGTACGGTCTCCACTGTGCGACCAATAAATTCTAAAATACAAAATTTTACCTAACCGCACCCAAGAGTATAAAAGTGGAATCACAAAAGATATTTGAATACTACTTATATTTTAATTATGGATCAATATATTTCCCAAAAACATCTGAAATTAAAAAAATTCATGAAGTGTAAAACCCATTGTAAAATTATTGGTTGTGTATAAATATCGTCCATAGATTCAACAAGCATATTTTTAATCAGTTCATCTGGATCTATGTCAATTAATCATTCAGAAGAGATAAGTCCAAAGGCAGTTAATTTCATTTGTGTAAAGTGACACAATTCATAAAAAGTACTTGTCATAAATGGGAAAGGAAAGAAGCTCATATGTGTAGCACGTGCAGTGCAGAGCGACGTATCAGAAATAATCCTTTCTGAAGATCATTTAGAAAGCAGGGATTGTAGTACTGGTGCAGATAGCAGACATACTGGTGAGGAACTGCCATCCCGCACTCATAAGCTTGACAAAGAGCGACATTAGAGCCTGAAATGTTGCTTGATTATGTTGGTCCACGTGGCCTTAATAAAATAAGCATTAACGGGTTATTCCTATCTAACACCTTTATGGCATATCCATGGCATATCACTCAACCCCGTCCCGCCTGTAGAGCAAGTGGGCAGGACTGTTTCCATAACTCCTATAGGAATCAATAAAGGGAGCCACCTCACTATTGATCCACTGTCTCACTGGGTTAGACAGGGTCGGGTGACCCATATTCTGGTGATAGGTTTGGGTCCCAGAGCTGTTACCCGTATCTATCAAACATTTATGGCATATCCTATGGATATGCCATAAACGTCTTAGATGGGAATACCCCTGTAAGAACATAATATTGGAGCGCTGTCTTCTACTTTTGCATGTTATGGATATTCTTACAATTTGGCGGGATTGGTTACTGAGGACGAACAAATATTGAAAACACAGTGTGTGCCGTCAACAACAATCATTTTTGTATGGACCATTTATATATTTGTACAAATTGATCATGTCTTTTCTCTACACCTAATATATTTAGCTCTGTTAAACATTTCTCATGTCAGGCGTCTATGAGGAACAATGTCGAACACTATATTATATTTAGAACTGCCCTTCTATCCAAGTTTCTATATAATTTACATATAAATATTGGGTTTAGTTTTGGAAAATGGAGTCACAAATGTTTAAACCACCTGTAGTAAACCCTTCATGTCCCATGTACATTATTATCTAGTCATAATTGCATTTTCTTAAAAAAATCTGTATATTTTCAGAATGTTTCAGAATTATGTTAGAAAGTCGGTTTTGTTTCATTCTTGGCTACACCTAGCGAAAATACTGATTTAATTTGCATGCATAAGATTATATTTACATTGTGCCAAAACAATTAAGGCCAAAAGAATGTATCTTCGAGTGAGAGATGCCCAAGGACTTTTGAAGATAAAAAAGTAAAAATTATATTTCAGAGACTATAGTTCCCCTGTTCATAGCAAGGTGTTGGCAGCAAATATCAATGTCATTGCAAAGCAACCTCCCTCAAAAGTACAGCTGCGTGGATCCTGAAATGTTATAGTTCATAAAAAAATTCTCATATGTTATTATTTATTCAGTTAGATATTATTGTGGGTTTTGCATGCACAATATGTAACATATAATACAGCTATACTATGTTAGTGAGTTCTGACACCAGGATAACAGAACAGAAATCAGCAACTCAGGCATTTAGTCCCAAATTTCTTACTATTGTCCTCTTTGCTAGTTGCACTTGCTATATTGCTTCCTAGTCTGGATTTCAGACCTAGGACTGTGTGTTTGTGTGCGTTTATACATACACACTGATCACTGACAGGTGAAGTGAATAACATTGATTACCTCGTAACAAAGGCACCTGTCAATGGATGTGATATATGATTCAGTCAGTTCTTAAAGTTGATGTGTTAGAAACAAGAAAAATGGGCAAGCACAAAGTTCAGGACGACTTTGACAAAGGCTAAATTGTGCCTTACCTAGCCACATTGCTGCGACGGACGGAGCTGCTCCACACAGCCCCCAGATGTGACCCTTGTACAGGCCGGCGTGATCCAGTGACATCATCGAGACGGCCTGCGCAAGAATTCTGTCCCAGCGTCTTATAGGCTGCAGATACAATTAAATGTGGCAGTCGCTATCAATGGGGCCCCTTCCTGGTGTTGGCGACTCCTCTGGGCATATATCTTATATATAATAAGCAAGAACGTGGTGTCCAAGGCACAGTTGAGAGGACACCACGTGGTTTCCGAGGCAGTTGCACAGATAGCTCCGCCCATAGCCCGACCTGCAAGAAGCCTGTGAGTAAGGAGATGTGAGTGCTCAGTCTGTCTGTTGTTTGTGCCTTTATTTGTCTGTATGTCTCTGTGTTTGTGTGTGTATAAGTTCCAGTATGTATTTATGTGTGTCTTTGTGTGTGTGTATTTGTGTGTCTATTCAAACCGGGCCATCAAAAAAAGGAACATGCCCTATTATGGGCCATTCTCCCGGCCGCTCGGCTCCCATAGAAGTCTATGGGGCCGAGTAAAGCACGGCTGTCACTCGGATGTGATCGGAGTGACAACCGTGCATTCTGCTGCTCGCTCTCTTCTCCTCCTCACAGTGCGAAGTGCATGTGAGGAAGAGGAGGGTATCTTGTTGCTCCCTGTAGGAGCGGAATCCCTAATCCCGGGCCACCGCTCCAGGAAAAGTCCCTGACTTCACTGTCTGTATATGGACAATAAGGTCAGGGACTTCTGAAGCAAGAGATGTGGCGCCGTAGCAAGATAGCAGCTGGCCAAACAGGATACCAAGGCAAAGTCAATAGTTCAAATAAGGGTACCTGTGGCAATATAGACAGTAGCGATGGCAGGCTCGGATGGGACCTTGGCAGCAGGCAGACACCAGGTGCCATGAAACACAGCAGGCGTAGTATGCGACACAACACGACTCCAACTCTCTATGGCACAGGAACAAGGTAGCACGGGATACAGGATACAGGTAGCAGGAACGGGAACACTGGGAACTGGGAAATACTAAGGGACCATTTGCAAACACTAACACGGGTAAACACAACAAAGCTCAGGCAATGAAGGAAGGGGCAGGGCCCTTCTTATAGTCCAGGGGGATCTGGGAGCAATCAGTCAATCTAAAACATGTGTGTGTTCTGGCCCATTAAGGTTGGGAATGAGCTTGAGTGCACACCGTAGTGGTCACTGCAGAACAGGACGGCCGCATGTGCTGGCATCTCTGGGAAGGAAGACGTCTGTCTGCAGGATGATAGAAGTCTGCGGTTTGCGACCGCTAGACGTTACAGTATCCCCGCTCTTATACCCCCTCTTCTTGGGGCCAGAACAAGAGAGGAAGTTCTTAATGAGGGAAGAAGCCTTGACGTTCTCCTCTGGCTCCCTGGAACTCTCTTCTGGACCAAACCCCTTCCAAGCCACCAAGTAAAAGGCTCTTCCTTTTATCCTCTTGAAGTCCAAGATCTCCTTGACCACGAATACTTCAGCAGAACCACTGGGGGCAATTTCAGGGCTAAGAGTCTTAGAGTAGCGGTTCAGGACCACAGGCTTCAGAAGAGACACGTGAACTCATTTAGTGTCCCTGGATTTCGGTTCTAAAATTATTAATCCCCAGGAAATTGCAGACAAATTTAGTTCCTATTATTCAAAATTATATAATTTACAGTCTGACCTTTCTACTTCTCAGCCCACGGATATAAACAGGTTTTTGGACTCGGTTCATTTACCTTCGCTCTCTCCAGAATAGATCTCTCTTTTGAATGCCCCTAGTTCTCAATCGGAAGTTTCCAAAATAGTAGGTTTATCTAAAGTTAATAGATCTCCCGGGCCTGACGATTTTTCTAACAAATATTATCGTGCCTTTGTTTAAATTCTCTCCCCTCATTTAACTTCAGTCTATAATAAAGCGATTTCCTTGGGTAGCCTGCCCCAAGAAATGCTTCAAGCCACAATAGTGACAATCCCTAAACCAGGGAAATCTCCCACTACTCCACCCAACTTTAGGCCTATTTCCCTTCTCAATTGCGATACAAAAATTTATGACAAACTTCTTGCTACCCGTCTGTTAAATATTCTTCCTACTATTGTACACTCCGACCAGGTCGGTTTCACAAAGGGGAGACAGGCATCTGACGGTACACAAAGGATAATTGATCTCATGACTAAGATGGGACAGAGTCGGGTGCCTTCTCCCTTCCTTACCCTGGATACAGAGAAGGCATTCGATAGAATTCACTGGGGTTTTGCTTTTTCCACCTTAACAAAGTTTGGATTTACGGGTAACATATTTAGAGCCATACAAGCTCTTTATACATGCCCAACAGCTAGAGTCCTTTCTAATGGTTTCTTATCAACTCCCATCCGTATAACCAATCGGACTAGACAGGGTTATCCTCTTTCTCCCCTTTTATTTACATTAGTGATGGAGCCCTTGCAGAATCCTTACGTTCTAACTTACTCATAAGAGGTATCCCTGTAGGGTTTAGACAACATAAGATTGGCTTATTTGCGGATGATATTATTTTAACTATTACTGATTCTCTACCCTCTCTGAGAGAAATTTCTCATATTATTTCATGTTTTGGTTTAGTTTCTTATTATAAGGTAAACGCTTCCAAGTCTCAGATACTTGGGCTTTTTGTTAATTCTGCCTTAAAACAATCTATACAAAAGGAATTCCCCTTCCAATGGGAAAATTCTTCCATTCTTTACCTGGGGATTCAAATTGGTTATCCTCTGTCCAGGCTTCCTAAACTTAATTTTGAACCTCTTCTGGTATCTTTGCAGAGAGAATTAGATCAAATTTCTAAACATGAACCATCTTGGTTGGGTCGAAATGTTTGCTATAAAATGTTCATATTGCCCAGGGTTCTGTATTTTTTGCAGACCTTGGCCGTTCCAATTTCATCTTCATTGCTCTCAAAATTTAAAAAACAACTTAGGATTTTCTGGTGGGGTGGTAGGAAGCGAAGGGCGGCGGCTTCCATTCTCATGGTCCATAGACATAGAGGAGGTATGGGTAGCCCTAATCGTTTGAACTACTATAGAGCGTTAATAATAAAACAAACAGAGAGATGGATTTCCCCTTCAAATAGCTCCAGTTGGCCCTCAATTGAACATCACCTCATGGGAGGTCATTCATTCCACAATGTTTTGTTAGCCTATGCCTTAAAACCGCACCTTCCTCTTCCCAATATTCCCACTGTAAAGGTCTCCCTGCAAAGCTGGCTTTATTTTCTTTCGCAGTCCTCCAGTGATCCAAGGAATAGCCTGGTTCAGGTACCTGTAGGTGTTTTAGAATTGTTGATTCCTAATTTGGGCGTTAAACATTGGCCTGCAGCGGGTATTCATTATATTTCTGATTTATTTACTGGGAATTGCATCAGATCGTTCTCAGATTTGGTGGATCGGTTTAAGATCTCAGATAGAGATACATATAAATACACTCAGATAAAGTCCTATCTAGTAAACTCACCAGTGACAGACTTCCTTCCGTTTGCCTTTATCTATCAGTAATCTCCTTTATCGGTCGGGATGGGGAGTCTTGAATCTTACAAGTAAAATTTATGACATTTTGAATGAGGACGTGGAGATATCCAGGCGGGTTCATTTTTTGAATTGGGAAAGAGATCTTGATAAAAAATTCTCCCCTGAACAATGGGAAACAGCACTTAAATGGACTTTGAAGTCCTCAGTTTGTATGAATCTTCTGGAAGTTTTTCACAAGGTTTTAATGAGGTGGTATTACACACCTTTCAAACTGGCTAGAATTTATCCTTCAGATTCATCAGATTTATGCTGGCGTCTTTGTGGCCAAGTGGGTACAATTTATCATATATTTTGGGGATGTCCCCTTTTATATACCTTTTGGAGTGATGTTTTCCAACTCCTTTCGGCAGTTACTGAGGTACCCATAGCTAAGACTCCCACCCTGGCTCTTTTGTCATTGGAGATAGAGAAGGTGCTGCCTGATTTTAGACACTAGTGTGTCACGTATTGCTTACTGCCAAACTTTTGATAGCCAAGGCCTGGAAATTCTCTGCGTCTCCTTCTTGTAAAGAAGTTATTGCCATAGTTTCAACTCATTGCGTATATGAACGTCACTTCTACCTCAGGTAGAAGAGACACGTGAAAGGAGTTGGGGATTCTGAGGGTAGCAGTCCTCCTTCCCTCAGAGATGTCTCTCCAACCAACCCTAGGCTCTGGGGCTTTTGGGGGTACAAACGCACAAGATGGCCTCCGAGGCCGCAATACAGACAGAGCCCCGAAGTGCGTCTGCATTGTTTCTCCTGGATAGACAGTTTGAGATGGTCCATTCTCAAAGACTCCTCTGGTGGAACAGCTGATGAGAGCAGGTCAATCGCGACTGCAGCATTTAAATTGTTAGAATCAGGGGGCCCCCCCTCAAAAATGCCATTAGTCCCCCTGTGACGTGATCGGCCGATGAAAATGGTTGTCATGGCAGCCTGGGGCCTGATGAAGGCCTCCAGGTCTGCCATCTTTGTACTCCTTTGAAGTCCCGCCTCCCGCAGGGCTCCAAAGGAGACTGTTAGAATCACGATATACTGCAAGACATTAGTATTGCAGTATATCATGCAAGCAATCCAACGATCGCGAGTTCAGGTCCCCTAGGACTAATAAAAAAAAGTTAAAAAAAATAGTTAAATAAAGCATTTTATAATGTTCCAAAAAAAAAGGGAACATTATAAAAAAGTATTAAGAGTTAAAAAATAAAACCTTTTCCCATTGTCCCCTAAAGCAATGTTAAAAAAATAAAAGTTAACATAACTGGTATCGCCGTAAAAGTCCAAACTATCACAATATAGCGTTAATTATCCCACTCGATGAACGTCGTAAAAAATAAATATATAAAACATGAAAATTACTGTTTTTTTGGTCACCTTAGCTCTCCAAAGAAAAAGTGACAGGCAACACAAAATGGTATTGCTGAAAACTACAGCTTGCTCCCAAAAATGTAAGCCCTCAAACCACTTATTTGATGGAATAAATAAAAAAGTTTTGCCTCTCAGAATATGGTGACACAAAACATTTTTTATTTTAGCAAATAGTTCTATTTTTTTTTAAAATGGTAAAACATAGAACAAAACATATAAATTTGGTATCGCCGTAATTGTATCAACCTGTAGAATAAGGTGAATATGTAGTTATTACTGCCTGATGGACGCCGTAAAAACAAAACCCCGCAAAAAATGGTAATGGTAATCGCTGTTTTTTGCCCATATCACCCCACAAATAATTTTTTTTCAGCTTCCCAGTATATTATGCAGTACAGTAAATGGTGTCATGAAAAACTACAACTTATCCCACAAAAAACAAACCCTTATATGGCTATGTCAACAAAGAAATAAAAAAGTTATGGCTTTTGGAAGGCGAGGAGGAAAAAACGAAAATTAAAAAAACTCAAATTGACCTTAATTAAGGCTCTAGATAAACTAATATGGCAAAAATAAAGCTCATAAATTCATATCTATAGTTTACAATTTTCCACTTGATTTTTTTTTTGCAATAAATCAAACCAGAAAATTGGTACCCGCCAAATCTTGTTGGTATTGGATTATAGCGCTTCATCGCTTTTAAAGTAATCAGAAAATGATCACTCACTGGGGTATCCTAATACACACTGGGAGGTATTTGACATACTTATCTCACCATCATTACGTTCCCTAAGACTATGGTTAAATAACTTCAAACACAATGCTTCACCAGGTTATATGAGAGACACGGGGCATTGTCTAACACAATGATTTGTGTTGTCAAGTTTCTTCTCTGCTGCACTTAACAGCTCAGAAAACACTAGGGCACTACAATTGTGATGTGTTAAGGTAAAAGGTTTAATTTACTGGTTTTCCTATCTATAATTACCACCTGCTTTATCTTATTAATGTCAGTTCTGTGAGGTCCTTTCCATGACATTGATTGACGAAGCATTAATACATTATACACCTTCACATACTGTACACTTCTAGCTAAGTGATAGGTATTGTTATGCCCTCAAAAGAAATCATGCAAAAATAACATCCAAATTAACAGCAATTAAGCCAAGTTTTAGATTTCAGAATGTGCAAGTATCATATTAAATCCATCCCACAGAGATTACTTTTTAATTGCATAGTAATATCTTCTTTATCTTCTGGCTGAAAGCAATTGAGACAGGGAATATGAGTAAAGTAAATAATAGTACAATGATGCTTTCTATTGACACATACTGACCAGGGTTTCTGTCCTCAACCTTTTATGAATACATTGAATATTTTGTTAATCATCTCACTTAATAACATGTTGGTAAGATGTGAAGTTCAGATCTGAAGTCCAGGTGTGCAACATGTACAGGAGTATAGTTTGGAGTGTTGTATCAGCTCATGCACTAGACTGGCTGGCTAAGGCCTCATGGACACGACCGTAATAGATTTTACTGTCCGACGGCTATGGATACACATCTGTAGCCGTCCTCAAATGTGGAAGCTCCCATAGACTTCTATGGGCAAGTCCGTGCCTCAATTGCGTACAAGAATAGGACATGGTCTATATTTTGCGGATCATTTCTATGGCCCGGACACACATCTGTAAATATACGAAAAGGTGTCCGGGCCAATAGAAATTAATGGGTCTACAATTTCATCCGTAATCACGGATGAAAATGACGGTCGTGTGCATAATCCCCATCTGTAACTCATGTCGTAGAAGGGTGTTTACAGATATTTGTCTGTTCTCTGAAGTGCACATGAAACATGGCTTTTCAAGTCATATGTATAATGACTACTAAGTGCCAAAACGTAAGGTACAAACAGAAATCAGATTTGTATTTACTTTTAAAAGCCACATATTCACCTCTCTTATTGCTATAAACATGAACAGTCGGACAATTCAAGAATACATGTTTATACGGGAGTCAGGGGAGAAAGCTGTCAGCGTCCAGCAACATATAGTGTATGGATTGCTTTAGGCTAGTTTCATAGACTGCGTTTCGCAGCTTTTATTAGTGGAATTTTTTTAGCTAAAATGCTACGGTCAGATGTTAGTTCAAAGTCTACAGTAAAATTTGAAAATGTCTACATAGTGTTTTGGTTTGTGGCAATTTTTTTCTTTTTGTTAATATTTTTGGGGTCAGTGGTGTATTTAGTAATAACATTAATGCTCTAGGTATGGTGTTTTTGGTATTCTTTTCAATACTGTAGGCTTCAAAAAAGCTAGTAAAAATGTATGTACAAAATAACACAAAATATGCCATAAGTAAAATGCACTGAAAACGCTTTAAACTCCTGGCATTTTTGGCATGAGTTTAAAAAAGTAAAAAAACAAACAAAAAAAAAACACTGTGTGAAGGAGGCCTCAGGCACGATGATAAAATGGAACGATTCTGCCATGATCATTATTTAATATTGCAGACTTCTGAAGATTTCCCCAAAATGTATCAGCTGTCTGATCCACTAAACCTAATCCAGTCTGTAGCCTGGAATTTGAGTATTAGCCATGGTATTTCCAGATTACAATTGTATTTATCAAAATCAATTCTTATATATTATTGAATAGAGAAATTCTATTTAAATAATTTCAAGATATATTTTGCAAAGTATTTCCAGACTGCAGTTTAGTGTAAGCTTTGTTTTTGTATGGCAGTAAAATCGATTTGTCAGTCAGCGAAGCTGCAATCATACGGATACAGAGGATACTGCTGTAGAGGGTTTATATGTTTGGGATCTTAATAATGGTCCCAAATCAAGAATAACATTATTAACAATAGTTGACAGTATTTAAGGCAACAGCGATTATTTTTTTTTTGTGTATTTATTAAATGGAGAGATATACTACCCACCTCAAAATTAGTAAGATACTTGCTGAAAGAAAACACAGGTATGTCCACAATCACCTTTCTCTAGCAGATGATGTCACCAAAGGTTTGGCAAATATATTGGTGGCCTTGTGAACTTTTATAAGAATCCACGGCTCTCCAAGGGGGTCCGTCGTTCATTGATTACATCCGCCATGCTGTAATATTATTAGATATAAAGTCCACCATGACGTACCTGTACATCTTGGATTGCCTGACATAAAGGTTACATGATGCACAGGTATGTCATAAGGGTTGTGCAGACACAAAAACTGTGCCTGCATGATAAACAGCAGGACAATAACTGTAATTGAAAACTGGCTCCTGCTGTAAGGGCCAGGGTTAGAGAATCCTTACATGCTGCGAAAAATTTACTTTATTGCCTTCAAGCGCCATATGCTAATTAGCCATAAAGAGTTCACCGTAGCAGGAAGAGTCCTGCGCTTTTCCACTTAACGGCTCCATGTTCAATTCCCCTCTCAACCATTCTGGCATTCACCTGCGTCAGATGCCGATTAATCCAAATTACTCTTCCTGCTACAGAGGACTCTTTATGGCTAATTAGCATATGGCGCAATGGAGGCATTAAAGCTCATTTTTAGCGTTTTGAAAGAATCAAGATGTCTTATAAAGGTATGTGGGCAATGCTTCTCACAATACATACCAGCGGTGTAAGAAGCTAGGGTGTAATAATGTGGTGACAGCCTTCCTGTAAATCTCCACAGTACATAATGATCCTATGGTTTAACCTGACTTAACATGGATATTTTCAAGTTAAACTGAAGGTTTTCCAACTCACAGAGTCCCTAGAACTGTAATGGTCATGCATTGGAGCACTGTATTACCTTCATTCTAGAAATCAGTAGGGGTCTTGGCTCACAGATGCCCAGTGATGACATCTTCAAATTTCTCAATGATATGTCAGATGACGTGTAAAAGTATGACGTGACGTGAAAGGGCAAAATAATTACATGAAAGGGAGCATTCATTGGATTGTCAGTTCACGCTCCGTTCTCTGGGTGCTTCTGGACTACATCACGATCACAAAACTTCTGTGCTGCTAATGTGCAGAATTAACGTGAAGCAATTACCTCACGTTCACCAGTGGTGGTTGGATTGACATTTTCTAAACAGGAGCAACCTAGGAAAACAGTTAATATTTTCTATCATTGTTCAGTCCCGATCAGTTTGCATCATTGTCAGCACGTCCCCTGTTTGTACGGGGAGATGTGCTGCCGACAACGATTATTTTATAACCTGCATAAACAAGGTGATCAGTCCACAAACAAGTGTTTGCTCGTTTGTCGCCTGAACGCTGCTCATTTACACGGGCAAATAATCAGGAACGAAGATAGATAGATAGATAGATAGATAGATAGATAGATAGATAGATAGATAGATAGATAGATAGATAGATAGATAGATAGATAGATAGATAGATAGATAGATAGATAGATAGATAGATAGATAGATAGGGCTGTGTATTAAAATATAGATTTTTTTTTGCATGGATTAACAGTGTGAATTATTATTATTTTATGCTCGTTGCAATTAAGGAAGAGTTGGACATTGAAGTGTTAACAGGGGCTGCATTGTGGTCTGTGTTTGAGGTGATGTCAGCTTATATTCTATCTGAGGAATGTCAGCTTCCCTCTGGACATTTGGAAGGCCTGCCACTCGTACTGCGGGCATGGCTCCACCCACACATTCTTTTTTGGCTGGTTCCCACAGGAGGAAAATGACATTGAGGGCCGAAAAGGATGAGAACAAAAGAGGACGCCCTGCTGCTTGGCCAGCATGCTGTGCTGTCACCAGTACTAATTCATTACCTCACCTTTAATCCCGCAGTTCCATTATAGGTTAAAAAGAGACCCACTTACCAGCTGACAAAATTACAGCATGCCCAGCAAACCCAAAAAAGAAAGTTTCCAAGGTTCTAAACACCTGTAACAAATACGTATCAGAACATAGAGTCTAATCCCTTTGGTAGATGGGTATCGCAGAGATATCCTGAACTGCTCCACTGCTGAATCTTCTCACTAAAGTGTTATTGATTTCAGTCACTGATCCCATGTACAAAGACTTAGTCTGCCTGTCCAATCTGAGACTTGTAGTTCCACAACTAAAGACCTACAGACAACCTATGCTTGTTTCAGATTTTCCACTAAGATTATCCGTCATAGAAGGGACTTTATAGTTCACACATAATGAATTCATGTCTATTTCCTTATGGGTATATGTAAATTTAGTACATCAAAGTGACATGTCAGCGGTAATGAATATGTAAGCTTAGAGAATACTCTCCTTTTATAAATGTTTTATAACATATATTTGAAGGCAAAGTTGTTGCAGATTAGGCTTCGTTCACATCTGTGTTGGAGGCTCCATTAGGAGATCCGGCAGGGTTTACCCGGGACAAAAGCGCAGCATGCTGCGCTATCGTGTCCGGTAAAATCAGGGACACCCTGACAGAAAGCCGACGGAACCTGTTATAGAAAACTTTTATAGAAAACTATATATCCCCAAGCTCAAAATCGTCCCCTCTATCCTAGATAAGGTAGCACTTTACATTTTGTACAAAGCAATGTTCATTTAAAGAGACACAACTTTACTGTTGGTGGTGTTGGTATAACTGTTAAGTTGTAAAGCCATCGCCTTACCTGGTTTTCACTATGGAACCCTGAAATGACTGCCATTTTCCTTCCCTTTCTGCTTGAACAGGCAATGGGAAGAGAGTCTCACAGGAAATAAATCAATACAAGAATATGTGATGTTCCAAGAGTGCCTTACGCCTTGTGTCTTGGGCTGGGGTCTTTGCAGCTACGGTATGTATTAGGAGGTTCTGCAGCAGCTATGGTCTGAATTAGGAGATTATATTAGCTGCTGTGCCTAAAGAAAAGGACCTCCAACACTGACATAGCAGGGAAGGCTCATCACAATCTGCTAATATTGGTAGAGCTGAGACATTGGGAGATGCTAGGAGGTTCTAAGACTACAGGTACACACATAAGGCCATTCGCAAAGTCACAATGACTTGGTAGCTATGACAACAAGAGATGAGAGAATTGATTCTACATGAAGCTAATTCAGTCCAAATCTCCCAAATGTTTCAGCTTAAATTTGGCGCAAAGATTTTAGGATTCATGGCGCACAAATCGTGGCAAAATGGCGGCGATCAGCAAGTATCGGCTGCCATTTTACAGATTAAAAATAAGGATCACATGACCTCATGGCTTCCCCATAATGCCTTGCAAGCAGATTTTCCAAAATGCACTGTGATTATCCCTCCCTCTACACATATATGCTGCTGGCATTTTGACATTATAGGTTGGCTCGGTGTTAAAGAGCTGTAAAGGGGTTGGATACAGTCCTAGAAGACATCAGAGAGTCAGACACGAGTTTTCAGAGCAATCGGGCACATTCAACTGGCGGAAAATGTATTAGGACTAAATCAAATCGGACTGCCGATTAGACCGAATCAGACTTGAAACTAATTTCAGTAAATTTGGTCATCTCTGATGACAACCACCAATCCCCACTACAAAAAAAGGAGTACAGGAAGAAAAGGACTGCAGCACCAGTATATGTACTATGAGGAACCAGATGCCAATTTTTGGTTTTATGTTTGTGATAAACTTTATGCCAAAATGTAATTGTGGCTTTATGAACAATCTGACAATGTGACACCTAAGACAGGAAAAAGTTGTGCATAATACAGTAGTTCACAGAACAGTGGCTTTTCTAAAGGGGGTTTTACACTGGGCTATTATCGGGCAGACAAGTGTTCATAGAACGCTCGTTGATGATAATTGCCCTGTGTAAACAGGGCAGCGATCAGCAGATGAACAAGCAAGCACTGGATCATCTGCTGGTCGTATCGTTTTAAAAAAGTAAAATATTATCGTTGTCGGCAGCTTGTCTCCCTGTGTAAACAGGGAGACGCACTGCCGACATGATAATAATGTATGGGGACGAGTGGTTGGAGTAACGACCACTTGTCCCCATCCATAGCTCAGTGTGACAGGAGCAAATGAGCGCCGATCAGCGATGTCTCGTTGATTAGCACTCGCTGCACCGGCCGATTATCGGTCGGTGTAATAGGGCCTTAAGTAATACTTACCTGATGGTGTCCATTGTAAAAATCTACGTAGTTAACACTGTCGTAACAGGAATATGTAAATTTACTCAGTCTGCAAAGTTCTACCATGCTGGAAAGACATTATTTTAGTTAGGTCTTGGGCATATAGATTAGCCAGACTTTAACAACCAAGTTTTAGTAATGTAAGAGGAACCTGAAATAATCACAGCTATTAAATAAGCAAGGCACACTACAATGATTCAAAATAAGTTTGTTTTTTTACATTTATTCTTACACCTGCCCAAAAAATATTTATTCTTTAATCTTTACTAGTGTTGATGTGGCCAGCTTACTGAGGGTCAATCAAAACGAAAAAAAAAAAGGGCTGTTCTTGGGCATCAGAACTGACTTAGGTGCTGGATATAGCATGCATGTACACATAAAACAAGAATATTTATTGTACAGGATATTTCATTGGTGCAGCCAACTAAATAATTGAGTATAAAAAGAAAGGAGCTCATGAAAGTTGTAATTTTTCTTGTTTCTTTAGAAAACAGGAAACCATGGTCATCGAACTCTTGCAGAAGCTACATTATTGGGACTTGATCAGCAGTGTAATAAGGAGGGGATGTTGTGCAGCGCTTGTGGTGCTGAGTGACATCCAGGCTCAACTGCGCTGCTTGCTCTTTTCCTGCCACTGCCTACCAGACTGAAGACTCAGCGGTTACATTTGCACACCCAGGAAGAGCCACCACTCCTCAAGATATTTTTCTTAATTATCACTGCCATGCAAATCCTGTGTCTGGCACTTTTATGACAGCCCAGTAGACAATCCAGTAGCTGGCACGGTATTTGAGGAGTCCTCTTGCTGTCACTATTATAGTCATCCTGTGGCTGTCACTATTATAGTCATCCTGTGGCTGTCACTGTTAAGGAGGTTCTGAGGCAGGTGAATCATGTTGTCATTTTGTGCTCATATATAGGTCTACGTGGGGACAGAAACTCGTGAGAAATTGCTATAATATTGTGCTAAAATCAGTATAGACATCAGTTTACTGAGGTAATGAGGAGTTATGAATAGACTACTGTATATATGTCAATAGCATGAATACTAAGTGAATAATAAGGCTGGGTTCACACTGAGCTTTTTGCAGGCAGAAAATCTGCCTCAAAGTTCAGTTTGGAATTTTGAGGCAGATTTTGCTCTGCCTGCACACCGATTTTCGCTGCGTTTTTCGCACGTGGCCATTGAGTGCCGCGGGCAAAAAACGCTGTGAAATACGCTTTCTCTGCCTCCCTTTGATGTCAATGAGAGGTCAGAGACGTAAACGCCCGGAGATAGGGCATGTTGCTTCTTTTTCCCGTGAGACAGTTTTTCCGCTCGTGGGAAAAAACCGCCTCTGCCACCCATTGAGATCAATGGGAGGCATTTTCGGACGTTTTTTGGCGCATTTTCTGACATGGTTTCCGCATCAAAAAACATGTAAAAAAACATGTAAAAAAAAACTTTGTGTGAACTTACCCTTAACGTTAGGTACATGAAAACAACAATAATAATAATAATATTAATAATAATAACAATAATAATATTTTTATTAGGGAATATGCAGCAATTGCTTAATTTACCCAAAATATTAGAATTGTGGGCAGAAGCATTACATGATGCTCCTGGACCACAACGCAAAACCTTTTTGCTCTATTATTACATCTCTCGCAATCACTTTTAACAATATAAGTATCTTAGAGAATTGTTGTATGTGCCTCATATATAAGTGTCAATTTACCAATGGTTCTCCCCTTCAATGTTACCAAATCCTGGCAAGAAAAAAAACAATATTATTTTGTTGCGCTTGACCCGCACTGTTTCTGCTTGTGTTCTCACACAGTCATCTTACCTGGTAGATTATTGTGTAGATATTTTACAAATTAAATATTTACTAAGTGCGTTATCAGGACAATGGATATAATTAAATCACTGGCATATTATAATGAATGGACAGATATTGCAAGGAGAATATAACATTTTCATAATGTATGAGATTGTACATTTTAAGGGAGAAACAAAGGCTTCACATTTGCTGTCACTTGGGAGTGGTTTGAGTTTTTTCCGCAGCCCCATATCTTCTCCCTGCACCTTGATGTTCATAACATGCAATAAACAACAAGGACGCCAGAAATATTTAGGAGAACATACATTAGAATTTCTGGTCTACCATCCAGGCAGCAAAACCCTAGCATTTAGGAATTCCATTATACACTCCACATTGAAACAAGTGACTGCCAAGGCATCATTATTTTCGGCTTGTACAGATGTTGCAGAGTTTTGAACAGAGTCCAGAAGGAAAACCTCAATGGATATTTACTTTGTAAGAAAAACAAGCATTCTTTAGCAATATTTCTTTCTATATAAATGGGATGTAGCACATAGCTTATATTTCCATTACTGTTGCAAAGCGTTTTGGTAGTCCCTGCGGCTCATCACACTATTATGAATAAATTATTGCTGAATTTAAAAGAAAATGGTTTTTTTTTTGTAAAAGATTGGTGTAATAATAATTTAAAAAAAAAAAAGTATGAGACAAGTATGTAAAAACAATGCATAACATGGAAAGGTAATAGGCAATCTTGGATTTTCATAGAATTGTTTTTTCTAACTTGTGCACATTGTACTTATTTGTAAAGAGAACTGAATACACAACAGGTACATCATAGTACTATCATGGTAGAAGCAAGATCGATAATAAATGGTGGTAAAATAGGGAAGATTTACTAATGTAATTATGCTTGTTTCCTGGAATACTTGCCGTTAAAATGTAGTTGTGTTCCTCTGTCAATATCACCAACACAAACAGCATTTTACATCTATGTCTGTTAGGGCCTGTTCACATCAGCGTCAGGGTTCCGTTCGTGGGTTCCATCAGACCTTTCCATCAGGGGAACCAAACGGACACCATAGCTTTTGGTTTGCATTACCATTGATTTTAATGGTAATGCTTCCATTGCAAATGGTTTCCGTTTGTCTCCATACCGTAAGGTTACCGTTTTTTTGGTGGAATCAATAGCGCAGTCGACTAGGGTATTGATTCTGCCAAATAAAACGGAAACCTTACGGAACGGAGACAAACGAAACCATTTGCAATGGAAGCATTACTATTGAAATCAATGGCAATGCAAACGCAAAGCTATGGTTTCCGTTTAGTTTTCGTTCTTAAGTTCCTCTGAAGGAAAAGTCTGACGGAACCCACGAACGGAACCCTGATGCTGATGCGAGTATACCTTAGACGTAGGGCAGGTGGCTTTTAAGTCGCACAACATGTAAATGTTTTATGAAAGTTCACTCCCCCTTTTCTAAACAGACGAGTTCTCTATACTGCAAACAGACAGATTCAGTAGTAACCTTAATATTGCCTGACAAGCATTCACCTTCTATGTTAGGAATAAAATTCTGGGCGAATATCTGATTTCAAACAGCCTGTTAAGGAATAACTGGTTGCGCAATTCCCAAAAGGCTGCTGGAGACTGTCGGGAGTAAGCGTGCAAATAAAACCGCAACCCCAAATCCGTCACAACTCTGATCAACAGAATCTAAGGCTACTCTGAGGTATTCGCCAGAGCCCACCGCAAGGCGGGATGGTTTTTGCTGCATAGAACCCAGGTTGTTCTAACAGAGTTCAGTGTTGGATAAGAGGTGCAATGCAGGCTATACCTGAACAGGATAACCTGCCAGCCAGAGAGTAAACAGGAGGTCCAAACAGAGCGAGTGAAAATCAGAAACAGCAGAGTTCAGAGCCAGCCGGGAGCAGATAATCAAAATCAGTAAACAAGGGGTTAACGAGAGACAAGCTGAGGTCAGTTTCCAAGTAGTCCAGAAGTCTAGGGCACAGGGTGAGAGCTTGATCACTACACCTAAGAAATGAGAAAAATTCACAAGCAAAGAAAGAGGGAGGAGGCCAGGTATAAATACCCTACACCTAACAGGAAGAAGACAGAGAAGTGGGATAGGCTTATTACCTGTTAGTTTATTATTTTATACCTTCCCCATGCCTCCTGAAAAAAATTAAAAACCTGGTTAACCACATTAAGACTAGTCAGTAAAAAATTTTTTTTTTAAATGCAATACTTTTACCAGCATGTTAAAAGCAGAATAGACGAAAAAAACACACAAATTACTAACTAAGTAGGAGTCTAGCTAAGACAGGGTAGCAGCTTATCGTTCAGCCCGTGATTGGGAGAGATGCTCTGGACCTGGGCAGGTTACAAAAGGGTCAAAAAATGTAAGTGTAAACAGTGGGCTAGTAGCTAGAGATGAGGATGTTAAGGGGAAGGTCAATAGGAAGTAAATAGGGTAGCCACTTACCTTATTGGTGCATAAGCTGACTCCATAGGGGGTACATACAGGCAGGGAGGACTCAAGCAGGCAGAATCTAGCAGTGGAGCAGCATCCTGGAGCAGCATTATTGCTCTATTTAGCAACGTGAGCGCCTTTGTGGAGCAGCCCCGTCCACAATGGCTTCAGGCCCAGGTTGAGCTGATGAGACGGGGCATGGAGAAGACGGCTGCAGCACCGGCATCTTTCAGACACCCTAATAGGTCTCGGCCTCCTGAGGGGCTTAGTCCGGAGATCACCCCCAGAGCATTGTGCCGGAAGAGGAACTGGGCAGGTGTTAGACCCAAGTCTGGATCCAGCCGTTCGGCGCTCCGGGAGGAATCCGCAGTGTTTCAATTCTATTGCAGAAATTTCTGCGACTGACAATCAGTTCCATTCACTGCAGATAGAACCCCATTCAGATGAATGGAACTGATTTTCATGTGTGGAGCTGTTCAGATAGCACTAGTTTTTCTCAGGTGCTCAGAATAGGGTCCCAACCCAGTTGAAGAAATAGAAAGAATTGTATTCGGTACACTCTTGGAAAAGTAAAGTGAATTTATTTTGATTTTTTTATCGTAATGCCAGTGGCTATATGTACAACGTTTTGGTCGTGAGACCTTCATCGGGCACTGAGCCGTACTGGGGTCTGGTTTAACGAAGCTGGCTCTGTGTAAGTAATGGCGGCTTGCCGCTCTAAATAGCGCTCATTATTTACACAGCGCCAGCTTCGTTAAACCAGTCCCCAGTACGGCTCAGGAACTGATTTTCAGTCATAGAAACTTCTGCAACAAATTTTGCTGCGTGTGACTGCTCCAAAAAACACCAAAAAAGAGAAAACTCTTTTAGATTTTACATTTACTAACTATATTGCATTATTAATAAAAGGTGAAGTTTCCCTTTCAACATTTATTATTCATGTATACTTCAATATAAGCAAGGTCAGTTTATCTGTGATATCAATCTTCCCTTTATAATTACGACCACAAACAGGGAGAATTATGCAAACTGTGAAAATGTACTGGAAAGGTGTCTGTATTCACATGAGGAATATTTTGCACATTTGCTTTTTGACATATTAATGTGCTCCGTTTGATAGTAGGAAGAGGAAAATGTATACTACCAAAACCTTTTTACAATCATTAAAGATGTGTACAGCTCAATGGATAAACTTATTACTAAACTCTGTTTCTTCAATAAGGGGATGTAATAATGTCATCCCATTCCTCAGACCATCTGGGCAGCTTAGATTACCATGAAGCTAAACTGGAGTCACTGATCATTTTTGTGCCATAATGGAGCAGAGCTATAAAGCAGCCACTACTGATGAACATAAATATAAGATATGCATTACACATATGGTAGTGGCTTCAAAGAAGAGCTGTGGCGCTTGGTCGACAGTTTCTGTAACCCCCATAGACTTCAATATAGAGAGCCCGGACCTGAACAGCTACCCCTTTATTCAATTACCGCCTGTATGTGGTGGCTAGCTTTCCTCCTATGCTGGTTTATTGGGGGTTGAGGGCCCCATTCTCCTGATGGGTGGAGGCTCCAGAGGTAGAACCCACACTTATAAGACATTTACGGCATATAATGGGTGAGAAAATCTTGTTAGGTAAAGTTAGTGCTATGATAAGTCATCAATACCAATGATTCACATTGACAAATTATAACCAAAAGGAATGCTTTGCTTTCCAGTTCTCCAGTTCTTGCACAACAAGGAGCATACAATTGTTTTCCTGGGGTCTTCTAACTAGTTTATATGATACATTAGGGTGATAATCTGAGATTTGAGATTGTAACAGATTTTTTTGGGGATCTATGGAAGGTAGAATTAATATATAATGCCAATCATTGGAGTTTTTAGGTTATCTTAGAAGTGTTGAGAAATGTTGGTGTGAATGGGATAGAAATTGCTTACTTGGTGTACTGTCTCAAAGGCTGTGTTCACCTTCGCAACTACATTTTTTTTGTATCTTCCCAATGCATCTAAAATGAAAAATGAAACAACTTTGTAAATGGTCTTCATTAACTATGCTCTTATGCAAACCTATGTATCTCTATGGTAAACGACTACAAATTCTGTGTAATCCGATTCTGAAGTCAAATTCCTTACATCCATCCTCTCTTTCTAGCTAATATACATAGAAAGAAGTAAAGTCAAATTAAGAGCGTTTGGCAGCAGAATCTAACTACACAAGGTTTGTTTGTAGTCTGTTACCATGGAGATGCATAGGTCTACTTAGGAGTACACAAAAGACAGTAGGTATGATCCAGCGCAGGAAAAAATGAATCCAAATTCCAGGTAAGTTAAAATAGAAGCTCGTTCCAATTTTATTGATGTGACATAAAAAAAGAAAAACGCCAGGAGACTTGGCTCCCGCAGAGGAAAGGTGGATGAATGGAGAGAAGATAGGTGTTTGAGCCTACGCGTTTCAGACGATCTCCTCGTCCTTACTCATGGCTGAAAAATAAATGATTTGACTGTAGGGGTGAGGACTTATATCCGGTTTAATGCAGGTGTATTAAATTGCGGTTCAGAAGACTGGAGGTGGAACGCAACCACATGACCGGTCTCACGTCGTGTCCTATCCTCCGTCTAAACCAGACGTCTGTGAATCACAGCGCCAGGACCGGGGATGAAATCATGGTAAGTGTATATGTAGCTATCTTATATATTTATTAATAGCAATCAGCTACGTCCATATTGATCTTTAAATATTAGAGGGGATTCGACATATATTTGAGGAGAACAAAATTGTTGGTATGTTTGAACTAGACCGGATATAAGCTCTAGATGAACGACACCCCAATCGTCAAAATACGGTTGGTGTGAAAAAGAATAGTGTGAATGCACCCTAAGTGCAAAAGATCTAAAAAAGAGATAAAATGTGACTAGCACTGACGTGTATATCTCCATGCATTTAAACTTTTGTTTGGACATCGAAGTAATGTAGTGTACCAAAGCACAGCAGATCAAATTTGACAGATTGCGGTTGTTAGTGTGCTGCTGACTGTACAATAAGAGTATGTAGTCGGAGAACCTATAATAGCCTTCTAACACCAGAAACACTGGCTATATAATATGGTTTGGACGAATCGCAAAACATTTCTTACCCCTTAAGATTGTTGTTAATTTGAAGACAAAAAACTTTTTTGTTTATATATAATACAATTCATGGGTATATAGGGAAGACTACCGCCCATAAGAATATAATTATATTTGTATACTCGTCAAATAAGGGGTTTAATGTTCGAAATTAGATTTTACTCTGCTATTGATTTGATATTTCTTTGTAACGAAACAATGTTCATAGTAACGATATTATACAGAGCTAACCAGGACTATAATGTCCCTTCCCGTCTCGGAATTATATTCGCATATTTTTATAAGAGAAAAAACCGTCGGGGTGAAACTTAGCATGCCACCCCCGACACTGGGAAATTCTTGGATGAAAACTCCCAAAAATTTTTTTATTATCTGAAAAATTCTAGATTTTTAATATTATGATCGAACTTTATATTTATTTTATTGAGATTGGGCCAATAGTTTACATGATGGAGGTTATGAAAGAATTAATCTAATAGTAGAACATAAGTTCTTTCCTCAGATTGAGTCCATGAGGATGCCTTGTTTTTAGACGAAAAATCCAAAAAGCTTCCCTGCCCAGCGTTTTATGTTTCAAATTACCACCCCGTTTCGGTGGATATACCTTCTCAATAGCATAGCACTTCAGTGAGTCTGTGGACCTATTATGGTGTTGGATAAAATGTTTGGCTGCATTGGATGTATTTACAATATTAGGATTTCTAATATAGCTCAGATGTTCCAAAAACCTCTGTTTAAATTTGCGATTGGTGCAGCCTATGTACTTCAAATTGCATGAAGTACACTCCAACACGTAGATCACAGACTCACTATTGCAGTTAATGTAGTTCTTAATAAAAAAATTGTAAGTATCTGTTGAATCCGAAAAGCTTTTTTTGGGGGAAACATAGGAACAGGTTTTACAGGGATGTGTACCACATTTGAAAAATCCCCTTTGCTCCAACCACGAGCTTTTATGTATGTCTGGTCGTAGCATCGATGGAGCCACAACATTACCTATCGTGGGAGCTTTACGGGCAACTATTCTGCATCCTTCCTTTAAGATATTATCAAGAGTTTGGTCCTCCTTAAGGATAGGTAAATGTTTGAGGATAATTTTCTTTATTATTGAAAATTGATTGCTATATTGGAGAATAATAGCCGGTTTATTTGAATCCAATGTTGGGTATTTCTTTTTGTTGGTGAGCATGTCCTCCCTGTTTTTTTTGGAAGTTATCCTGGATGCTCTTTCGAGTATCCAGTTAGGGTATCCCCTCTTACGTAATCTTTTAGAGATTATATTTTGTTCCGCTAGAAAATTAGCCTCCGTGTTGCAATTACGTCTAGCCCTATGTAATTCACCCACGGGAATGGAGGTAACTGTTTGTCTAGGGTGATTACTCTTCGCATGCAGAATAGTATTCCCCGAAACGGGTTTGCGATGTGTTTTTGTTTGGATTATTTCTCCCTCGATCCCTTCCAATTCTAAATCCAAGAAGATGGTATTATTAGGGTGAAAAGTGTGGGTAAATCTAAGGTTGGCATCGTTGGAGTTGAGGTAACTAGTAAAGAAAGAAATGTCTGAAATTCGTCCTTTCCAAATAAATAGCAGGTCGTCAATGTAACAACCATACCAATAAATGTGTGTATTGAAAATATTTTTGTCAGAAAAGATATATAGCTCCTCCCACCAAGCCATCACTAGATTCGCCAGAGAGGGTGAAAATCTTGCCCCCATTGAGACACCCTTAAGTTGGAGATAAAATTTATGGTTAAATGTAAAAAAGTTATGTTGCATCAAAAAAAGTGAGACATCTAGAATATACAGTTGAAGCTCTTGACTATATGGGCTATATTTGTGCAGATGATATTCCAATGCTTCATGTGCTATAGTGTGTGGTATATTAGTATATAATGAGATGACATCACAATTGAGCCAAACAAAATCCTGGGACCATAATTCGTTCTCAAAGGATCTGAGAACATCTTGAGTGTCTCTAAGAAAACCTGGAGTCTTCGTTGCTAAGGGTTGCAGAAGGGAGTCCACCCATTTCATAAATGAAAAAACTAATACAAGAGGGTTTGGATAAAGGCCTTCTCACTTCCAAACAGTCGTCATATATTGATGTGGACTTTCCGACTATTCCAATCTTACATGCTCTCCCGAAAGTGCACAAGAACCTGAATCCTCCACCAATGAGACCCATTGTATCCGGCATAGGGTCACTCCTAGAGAGATTTTCGGAATGGGTGGACTCCCTTCTGCAACCCTTAGCAACGAAGACTCCAGGTTTTCTTAGAGACACTCAAGATGTTCTCAGATCCTTTGAGAACGAATTATGGTCCCAGGATTTTGTTTGGCTCAATTGTGATGTCATCTCATTATATACTAATATACCACACACTATAGCACATGAAGCATTGGAATATCATCTGCACAAATATAGCCCATATAGTCAAGAGCTTCAACTGTATATTCTAGATGTCTCACTTTTTTTGATGCAACATAACTTTTTTACATTTAACCATAAATTTTATCTCCAACTTAAGGGTGTCTCAATGGGGGCAAGATTTTCACCCTCTCTGGCGAATCTAGTGATGGCTTGGTGGGAGGAGCTATATATCTTTTCTGACAAAAATATTTTCAATACACACATTTATTGGTATGGTCGTTACATTGACGACCTGCTATTTATTTGGAAAGGACGAATTTCAGACATTTCTTTCTTTACTAGTTACCTCAACTCCAACGATGCCAACCTTAGATTTACCCACACTTTTCACCCTAATAATACCATCTTCTTGGATTTAGAATTGGAAGGGATCGAGGGAGAAATAATCCAAACAAAAACACATCGCAAACCCGTTTCGGGGAATACTATTCTGCATGCGAAGAGTAATCACCCTAGACAAACAGTTACCTCCATTCCCGTGGGTGAATTACATAGGGCTAGACGTAATTGCAACACGGAGGCTAATTTTCTAGCGGAACAAAATATAATCTCTAAAAGATTACGTAAGAGGGGATACCCTAACTGGATACTCGAAAGAGCATCCAGGATAACTTCCAAAAAAAACAGGGAGGACATGCTCACCAACAAAAAGAAATACCCAACATTGGATTCAAATAAACCGGCTATTATTCTCCAATATAGCAATCAATTTTCAATAATAAAGAAAATTATCCTCAAACATTTACCTATCCTTAAGGAGGACCAAACTCTTGATAATATCTTAAAGGAAGGATGCAGAATAGTTGCCCGTAAAGCTCCCACGATAGGTAATGTTGTGGCTCCATCGATGCTACGACCAGACATACATAAAAGCTCGTGGTTGGAGCAAAGGGGATTTTTCAAATGTGGTACACATCCCTGTAAAACCTGTTCCTATGTTTCCCCCAAAAAAAGCTTTTCGGATTCAACAGATACTTACAATTTTTTTATTAAGAACTACATTAACTGCAATAGTGAGTCTGTGATCTACGTGTTGGAGTGTACTTCATGCAATTTGAAGTACATAGGCTGCACCAATCGCAAATTTAAACAGAGGTTTTTGGAACATCTGAGCTATATTAGAAATCCTAATATTGTAAATACATCCAATGCAGCCAAACATTTTATCCAACACCATAATAGGTCCACAGACTCACTGAAGTGCTATGCTATTGAGAAGGTATATCCACCGAAACGGGGTGGTAATTTGAAACATAAAACGCTGGGCAGGGAAGCTTTTTGGATTTTTCGTCTAAAAACAAGGCATCCTCATGGACTCAATCTGAGGAAAGAACTTATGTTCTACTATTAGATTAATTCTTTCATAACCTCCATCATGTAAACTATTGGCCCAATCTCAATAAAATAAATATAAAGTTCGATCATAATATTAAAAATCTAGAATTTTTCAGATAATAAAAAAATTTTTTTGAGTTTTCATCCAAGAATTTCCCAGTGTCGGGGGTGGCATGCTAAGTTTCACCCCGACGGTTTTTTCTCTTATAAAAATATGCGAATATAATTCCGAGACGGGAAGGGACATTATAGTCCTGGTTAGCTCTGTATAATATCGTTACTATGAACATTGTTTCGTTACAAAGAAATATCAAATCAATAGCAGAGTAAAATCTAATTTCGAACATTAAACCCCTTATTTGACGAGTATACAAATATAATTATATTCTTATGGGCGGTAGTCTTCCCTATATACCCATGAATTGTATTATATATAAACAAAAAAGTTTTTTGTCTTCAAATTAACAACAATCTTAAGGGGTAAGAAATGTTTTGCGATTCGTCCAAACCATATTATATAGCCAGTGTTTCTGGTGTTAGAAGGCTATTATAGGTTCTCCGACTACATACTCTTATTGTACAGTCAACAGCACACTAACAACCGCAAACTGTCAAATTTGATCTGCTGTGCTTTGGTACACTACATTACTTCGATGTCCAAACAAAAGTTTAAATGCATGGAGATATACACGTCAGTGCTAGTCACATTTTATCTCTTTTTTAGATCTTTTGCACTTAGGGTGCATTCACACTATTCTTTTTCACACCAACCGTATTTTGACGATTGGGGTGTCGTTCATCTAGAGCTTATATCCGGTCTAGTTCAAACATACCAACAATTTTGTTCTCCTCAAATATATGTCGAATCCCCTCTAATATTTAAAGATCAATATGGACGTAGCTGATTGCTATTAATAAATATATAAGATAGCTACATATACACTTACCATGATTTCATCCCCGGTCCTGGCGCTGTGATTCACAGACGTCTGGTTTAGACGGAGGATAGGACTCGACGTGAGACCGGTCATGTGGTTGCGTTCCACCTCCAGTCTCCTAAACCGCAATTTAATACACCTGCATTAAACCGGATATAAGTCCTCACCCCTACAGTCAAATCATTTATTTTTCAGCCATGAGTAAGGACGAGGAGATCGTCTGAAACGCGTAGGCTCAAACACCTATCTTCTCTCCATTCATCCACCTTTCCTCTGCGGGAGCCAAGTCTCCTGGCGTTTTTCTTTTTTTATGTCACATCAATAAAATTGGAACGAGCTTCTATTTTAACTTACCTGGAATTTGGATTCATTTTTTCCTGCGCTGGATCATACCTACTGTCTTTTGTGTCTCTATCGACGTGTGCCGACACGAGGATCCTGGCGCAACGGGCACTAAACTCATTTATTGC